>NC_134485.1:30531040-30616040 GCF_040206685.1 Ascaphus truei | reverse complement strand
CCACATACATACACACACTCCCACATACATACACACACTCCCACGTACATACACACACTCCCACATACATACACACACTCCCACATACATACACACACTCCCACGTACATACACACACTCCCACATACATACACACACTCCCACATACATACACACACTCCCACACACATACACACACACACACATATATACACACACACACACACACATATATACACACCTATATACACACAGACAGGCCGCGACCAGCACCACCACGCTCCCCCGCCCATCTCCTGCTCCGCTCCCACATGAGGGGGCTTCCCCCGCTCCCATCACCCGGCGCGCTCTCTGACGCGGGACCGGGGGACAGCGGGGACATGAGGGGGCATCCCCCGCTCCCATCATTCGGCGCGCTTTATGACGCGGGACCGGGGGGAACCGGGGACATGAGGGGGCATCCCCCGCTCCCATCACCATAACTGCGGGCAGCAGGAGCACCGGGGAGGGGAGGGAGGTGGAGGAAGGCACAGATAATACTTACTGTGTCCTCCATCCTCCATGGGAAAAAAATGGCCGCTCGTTGGGGGCTGGCTCATATAGAGCCTGGCCGCGCGCCCACAAAGCCTGGGAGCGCGCGCCAATCATCTGTCAGGTAGGGGGAGTTTTTTTTTTTTTCAGCCAGCGCGAGCAGGGAAATTTCAGCGCGAGCAGGGAAAATTTAAAAAACAAAACACGTGTGCTGCTTGGGCCAATAGTTACTCGCCCGGGGGTTAAATCCACCCGCCCCGGGCGTGTAAATGTATAGGATTGTCGAACACTGTATATATATATATATATATATATATATATATATATATATATATATATATATATATACACAGTGGTTGACAAATCACAAAAAAATCTACTCACCACCTAGTACCAAACGTGTGCTGCTTGGGCCAATATTTACTCGCCCGGGGGTTAAATCCACTCGCCCGGGGCGAGCAAATGTATAGGTTTGTCGAATACTGTTATATATATATAGGGGAGAATTCAGTAGCGCCACTTGTGAAACAAAAATTGTATAAAATAATATGAATTAAACCGTTCAAATATTGTGTATAATATTGAGCAAAATATCAATCTAGCAATACAAAAAATGTGAAAAAATGTTACAAATATGTGAAAAAAATACATAATATATATATATATATATATATATATATATATATATATATATATATATATATATATAAAAAACCGTGCAAATATATATAAATAAAAAATAAAACAGGGAAGAAAAGGAACAATAAATGGAAGAAAGTCCAACCCTTGGTACAAGTCCAGTGGAAATACAATGGTGATTGGAAATGCTGCTCAGGGATCCACGGCTGCTCTCAGAAGGAATGACCAATTCCAACAGGAAGACTATAGAAAGAGAAGAACAGAGAGCGCACGTCCCATAGTGTAAAACAGTACATTTAATCAATAAAAAAGAGGGGATTAAGAACACTCACAAAGGTACAAGATAAAAAGGCAATTTGTGATATATAATCACCACCAACAAGGCCACACCGTCCTGGAACACATCAGATGGTAGATTGTCCCTCCGGTTCACATCAGCAGTGGTCGGGTGCTTTGAAACAATGTCTCTCGGCGTCAGTGCAATTTAGAGATTTTTCAACCCTCAGATCAGCTCCATGCGCTCTCCGGCCGTAAAGCGTGCACTGCGTGATGACGTAATGTCGTGGTAACGTGCCCTGACGCGTTTCGTCACGACAGTGACTTTCTCAAAGGTCAGGGCTACGTCCACCCGCAACCCCCCCGCAAGCCTTAAACAGCCACCAAGGGCCAAATACCCCCTTCACCCACCCCCGCTACCCACAATAATCCTGGCACGGCTGTTTAACCCCTTCATTGCCTTAGCGGTTAGCCGCTAAGGTAATGAAGTGGACTTTAAATGCATTTTTCCTGCCTCGGATGCATGCCGGGTGGCTCTGGTGCTGGTATTAATCGGTATCAGCTCCGGAGACCCCCGGCATCAATCCCAGGCAGGAAAAAGGCCTTGCCGATGCTTCTCCCCCAGCAACTTGCCAACTTTAGTTGGCGGGCTGGATTGCCGTAAAAATCTCAATTCTAGAGTGCCGATTAGCAGCAAAAAGCTGATCGGGGCTACTAGAATTCAGCCGGTTTTAGAAAGTGCCGATAAGAGGCGAAAAGTGGCTTATCGGCACCCGGCTGCCGAACAGTTTTTTTCGGCCCAAAAAAATGCCGATTTTTGGAGCTTATCGGAGCTTACTGAATCTGGAAGGCAATATTGGCGAGAAAATGGCGAAAAACGGCTTTTTGACACTTACTGCATGAGGCCCTATGCTCCTTCTGGGGCTGCAGGGAGTCTCCTGTACAGAGTGCTTGTTGTCTTGGAAATTGATAGGTAAAATCAAGATAGGATAGTAAAGATAGGTTTCCTGTCTCACTTCATTATTGTAATGTAGCCCTGGAAGAAGACTGCATTGCAGTTCGAATGCCAATAGGCGTGTATCACATTGTGTATGTAACTGTGTTTCCCCCACCCGATCGCAGATATGGGCAATTACAGTGTGTGTGGTGCATATACCTGCTGCCAAACAGGAGGGCTGAGTCATCAGCCGATGGTATTGGGGACACAGGAACAGGCTTCTGGGGTTCATAGGAGAAGACGCCTCACAAGGAGGAAACACGCGATGCACCGCCGTCAGAACAAATGGAAGGCTGGTCAGCTGACTGTGAAAAAA
The DNA here is from genome assembly GCF_040206685.1 of Ascaphus truei. Lineage (NCBI taxonomy): Eukaryota > Metazoa > Chordata > Amphibia > Anura > Ascaphidae > Ascaphus > Ascaphus truei. Next base: position 30,613,302 of record NC_134485.1, on the reverse strand, counting down.
ACTTTATTGCTCCCGATGTAGAGCTAGCACACTTTGACGCGTTTCAGCCATTTTATTTTATTATAGTGCTCTTGGGGAGCCACATCATTGCTAGAGACTCTGGCGCCCTGTCAGCTTTGCCCTATGCCTACAATTTATACTTGGAAGAGATATTTCTCCAGCAACTTTTACACATTTCTGAGCACCTATATTGGTGCATCTCTGCACCTGTGTTTTCCTTCTGGGGTTCATACCCCACATATCTCCCTAGCAGTGCAGCGCCTTCATCTGCTGTAGGCTCCAGAAACTGAAGGGGATCTCCCATGGTAGAACTTATTACCTCTCCACCCCCAGTAAGGTCATGCACCATGCAGGAGGTATATTGCAAAACAGGAACGGTTTATTACTACACTCTGCAGTAACAGTTACACTGCAGTCTTCTGGTCAGCAATCACTGAAGATGTTCTCTGGACCGTCACTACAAGCCAAGGGCACCCGCAGCCATCCTAGCTCTTCCTCACCTCCCTATCAGAGGCAGAGGTATGGTCCACACTCACTTCCCCCCGGAGGGAAGAGCACATAGGAAGGCCCCAATCTCAGTCTCCCAGTTTTGTGACCTGCCTTCCTCAGAGGGGAAGGACAACTAACTTTTGGGCGGTCCTGTACTTAAGTACAGCCAGAAGGCGGGCACCCCATTTCCCAGCTACAAAAGGATGTACCACCCTCTGATGTCACTCAAGTGCAGTGCCAAAGGTGAGGGGGAAAACCCCATACTAAACACTGGCAACCTGATAGTAACAGGGTTTACTGCCAGCCCATTGGGTAGAATAGTAGTCAGGGGGGATCCTGCTACATGTATAACAGCCATCTTCCATCAACTAGATATTTGCTGTCCTCAAACAGATATTATGTTAGTGATTGGATACTAATTGCATTTTAGGGCTATTAGTGAAGTGGGGAGTTCTAGTAGTTGAAGTGAAGATAGTTTAGTGTTTTGATTACTTTCTATTAGGTATTAGATTAGTAGTTTATTACTTAGGTTGAGGATATTAATTTAATACACTAATCCTATCTTATCACAGTATTGAGTGGCACTAACCATTTTTTTCACATTACTTTATTGAAGTTTATGTTTTCACACAATGTTGCTGCTTTTGTTATCACTAGAGTTTGGTGTGGGTCTTCTTGGCTCACTGCTGCTAAACACTACAATGCATAATTTCATTATTCCCCCTGTAACAGGGGAGTTATCCCTGTTCAGGTAATGTGCCTCTAATACAGCAGTGTGGTGGTTAACTGCTGGTAGTCAATTAACAAACACCACCTGCCTGATTAGATGGCTTAGATAAGCCTGTCTTAGGAGACAGGAAGAGAGACTCCTTAGCTCACACCTGAGCTGAACTTGGAGACACTTGTCTTGAGCCCTGCCAGAAGAAACAACAGAGCTGCTTTCAAGACACAGGGGACATTTCTAAACCTGAATGCTGACAAACCCTGAAGAAAAGGTAGCAACCAGGGACAGAGAAGATTTTCCCTCCAAACCACAAGGAACAGATAAGACTTTTATTTACAAGACTTTTTATATCTGTTCATTTCATGCTATATGTTTGGGGCTGGGAGACAGGCTTATCTAAGGGAGTTGTGAACTGCATAGTATTTCACTAGAAATACTCCCAAGTGAATAGAAGCTTTGTTTACCCCTTGTTTGGATGGTTTCCTGATGTTAAGGAAAAGGCGCAACAAAAGGCTTATTTAATTTCACTATAATCAGTCTCCCTTGCATACCACTGTGAGAGTCCGTCTACATATGGTGTCCGAAGTGGGACGAGAGGTGGTCTTTGAAGTTAGAAAGGACCGGAGATTTGTTCTATGAATTTTTTTTATGCTTTTTGCCTACAAACAGTCTGAACAACTTAAAAAAAAAAAAAAAAAATCTCATGCAGCTGAGATCAGAGTGATACACACCACTGCACTGAAACTTACAAAACCACAGATGGACTCTTTTTCCAATCCCAAGAGGAGAGAGAGAGAGACTGCTGAAGCAGGTAAAACTTTATTTGTCTATCACAATAAAGTGTAATATGGTCAATGAAATAGGGGGTTTGCTTTCCAGCCATAATCAGGGTTCAAGAAGTGAGTAAGTCCTTGAAAGGGATAGTCGTTTGTTATTTTCAAATGTTTAGCTGAAGCAGTGAATACAGATGGTGACCCATGAGCGGTACTGATTCTGCAAGTAAAGGCTGCCACACCGCATAGGACTACCAGCGGTGAATGGAGTATATGCAGAAAAATGTGAAAATTGATGCAAGACTGTGCTGAAGCAGAGGAATTTTCAGTAAACAAGTGCTGAGGGTAAAATTGCCTACTAGAAAAAAAGGAACTTGTTAATAATTATCCTCTACTTCGGTATACGTAGGGACCTTCTCCAGTACTCGGATGGTCTTGTACCCCCTGGGAGGCCTTTCCCACTTTTACGACGCTGGAAAGGTATACGATACGAGCGGCTCGGAGGAGAAATAATTGAGTCTGATAGAAATGAGCGTTGTCAAAAACCTCTCCTGTTTATTATACCATTACAGTCAGGTTATATAGGCGAGCGAAAGCAAAAGCGAATACATGCCAAGTTCTAGTTCCCTTATTTTATGCTTATATCAGATAGAAAATCATTTATTTGGAAACTCTCGCACATCTCATGATTCAAGATTAAATTGCTGAGACCGTACATAATTTCCCGTTTGTGCCTTATTTGGTCAATACTTCCTTTTACAGTTCATAAGTGCAGCCAACATTAGATATGAAAAAGGGGTAGTTAATATCACTAAAAAGCATAATGGCAGTATTAGCATAAATGATTATACAGCAGTCAAAATGGAGTCCCCCTGATATATACATTATCAGAACTGCTGAACTGTGTAAAAGGTATCTCAAAGTGTGAAGAGTGAATGTCATAATACCCAAAGTTGAGAATGAACTCAAACAGAAAATCACATTATTTGGCTGAAGCAGAGAGATTTACCTAGCAAGTAAATGGTGTAAAGCAAACAGAAGTTTTTACCAAGCAACTACACATTCAGCATACCTAATGAGAGCTTAAACCTAGCAAGTAAACGGTGTAAAGCAAATAAACGTTTTTACCTAGCAAATGCACATCTTGTATAACTGATAAGAGAAAATGCATGCACAGTACTGCTGATATTGTAAAACTTACCCAAGAAAGAAAAAGTCTACAGAGATGCCTGTGAGAGCTACGACCTCTACAAGCAAAATATGGCCACCTGTAGGACTACCACAATTGGGGCTTCTAGCAAATACAGTGGCAACAGCTGCAATAGCGCCTCGTGAGGTCAGGAAGAAAATTACACCTGATAGCCTAAAAATGGAGGACAAGATGCAGCGTTCCTGTAATGAACCCTACCCCACGGAAGAGTGGCCCTTCCAGTCCAATAAAGAGGAAGACATCTCTTACGGGGAACCCGAACCGAGTCACACCCACAAAAGACGCCAAGAATGGTGGGGGTGCCTGAACTCGGCACGAACCGAAAAGACCGCTCCCTTTGATGACGAATATGATCAGCAGGAGAAAGAGCGGGAGCAGTGGATCACCGAATATTTCCGCCAGCTATTACAGTTGCAAGAAAAGCCGGGTGGATCCAGTGACGCTGCTAAAATTTCAAATGAAGATGTAGACCCCAGTATCCCTGAAGGGATGGTGTCATCCAAATCAAAAGGCGGAAAAAGAAAAAGAAAAGCGGTTCTTCACTTACTGTGGAAGGAACAGACACGTCCGCAGATCCTGTGGAGGAAAAGGGGGGCCGAGTTGCCCTGCAGCCTAGAGAAAATGGAGAATTCGTCCCGCGGTTAACCGAATATCCAGAGGGCCCAAGGCAGAAGTCATGTACCCCAAAGAAGTGTCTGTCCGGTGCCAACAGTGAGGAACCCTCAACCAACCATCCCAGGGAAGCGTAGCCGGAACCAGTGAGTGTCGATCCCTTGACCAGCCCTGAGGATGCCCTGAAAAATGCCAGGCGTGACTGCGATATACTCCGTGAACAATTGAAACAAAAGAAAGATGGTTACGCGGAGCTACTGAAAAATAACGTGAAGCTAAAGGAACATGTGCTCGCAATGTACTCTGCAGCCAGGACAGAATTGGACGATCTCAAGACTGATCTAGATACTGCAAATGCTACTATTTCCGCCTTGGATGAAAACCAGAGCCAATCTGATAAAATGATGACTAAGCTGAAGCGGAAGAATGAGGAGGCACTAAAGCAGATGACAGTCTTTCAGCAAGAGGTTCACACTCTTCGCGTAGAGCTGAATGCCTCACAACAGGAGGTCAACAATGTCCGGACAGTGGTGGACGTATCTCAGAAAGAGTTTCAGACACTCCGCAGAGCACTGGATGCCTCACATCATGAGACCAACAGCTGCCGCACAGATATGGAAGTTTCCAGAAAGGAACTACACAGTCTCACTGAGGAGCTGGACATATCATATCAAATCCAGGAATGGGAAAGAGGGGAAGGGAAAGGGTAAGGGGGAGCTCCCGCATCAGCAAAAGTGAAAAAATGATAAGTAAATAAGTAGAGCCAGATACTGGTGCAAAAGAGGATAAGGGTATTAGTGAAAAAACAAACGAAAGATTCCTCCTTGAATGCACTCAGATAGGCTAGTGAAAGTGATATGGTTGATACATTAAAAAACCTTTTAATCACATATACAGACATACCCCGCTTTAAGTACACTCACTTTAAGTACACTCGCGAGTAAGTACATATCGCCCAATAGGCAAACGGCAGCTCACGCATGCACCTGTCAGCACGTCCTGAACAGCAATACCGGCTCTCTACCTGTACCGAAGCTGTGCGCAAGCGGGGAGACTATAGAGCCTGTTACAAATGCGTTATTTACAGCAGTTATGCACGTATATGATGATTGCAGTACAGTACGTGCATCAATAAGTGGGGAAAAGGTAGTGCTTCACTTTAAGTACATTTTCGCTTTACATACATGCTCCGGTCCCATTGCGTACGTTAATGCGGGGTATGCCTGTATATAATTAAAACAATGTTTGTATAGAGGGGCATGGTATAAACAATCCAGGACCAGCCCCTACTGGCAAGCCAAAAGATCTTCCTTAAAATAAATAAGCGGAAGATACTATAAATAACAATACACCACCTCAATGTGGGCTCACTTTCTAAGAGAATCACCTATGTATAACTTCAGACTAGGAAACCCGTCCCACCTACAGTAGGGAAATCCTATTGACAATGAAATCAACAGACCTAAACAGATGCAGGCTGTTGATGCTAGATCTGAAGGGGTGACTAACTGAAAGCCGACTGGTCAAATAATAAAGACCTGTGTAATGTCAAAGACCCGCATTAAGTATAGATGTAAAATAACTCCAGAACGGGGTGAAATCAACAAAAAAATAAGATAAATATACTACATAAAGTAAATACATAACCACACGCTAAACAATCTATAAATACAATATACAATTAATGATAAAATTCGTAGCGTGATGGTATTGAACTCTGCAGAGGGCAAGCACAAAGTGTGCTCTGCTAATGCCCTGAGGCACGGTTCAGGGACCGTATCCAGTTATAGCCTCTGAAATATACTAATAAGTTAGCGCAGAGATCACTCACGAAGTCTCCTTACTTAGTACCACTGACTTCAATGGCTGGACATATCTAAAGAAACTATTGTCAATCTTGATACAGATCTCAAAGTCTCTCAGAAGGAGCTTCAGACCCTCAACCTAGAGAAGGAAGTCTCACGCCAGGAGACTGTAATTCTCAAAGCCGATGTGCGTAAATGGAAGGAGGACTGCAAAGGGGCCCTGAATAGTACAGAGACTGAAAAAGGAGAAAAATCAAGATTAAAAAGAGAAAACTTAAAACTGAAAGAAGAAAATTTTCAGTTGACAGACGAAGTCAAGGAAAAGAATGAAAAGCTACACGAGCTGAAGGAAATAAATAGACTTTTGGAAGGTGAGAAGTTTGAAGCAGAGCACCGACTGCAGAACCAACTGCAAGGTCTGCGTATGCACCTCGAGAAGGCCGAGGAGAAGCAGCAAACTCTGCAGGAAGACAATCTGCAGGCTGTTAAAGAAATTCAAGTGCTGCAGGAATGTCTGATGACCCAGTATGTCCCCGCAAAGCAGCATGAGAAACTGAAGGCTACCCTGAGCGTCACCAAAGCATCGCTAGAGGCCAAGCTTAGAACCCAGGTGACCCGGCACAAAAGGGAGCACAAGAAGGTCCAGAAACTAAAACAAGTAACTGTGACCCGAGCAAAGAAATTCATAGTGCTTCACAATGCAATAAAAATGTGGAAGCAAGCTCAGAGAAAGCAAAGCGTGCAGATAAATTCCCTGAGAAGAGACTTGCAAGACGCACTCAAAAAACAGGGATCTCTCGCGGATGAGATTACAGTCCTACAAGGACAAGTATTGACCCTAACTAAGCGTCAGTATCCCACAGCCACAAAAACCCATGAAGACAAGGGTACAGTGAGAGCTGGGAATACCGCTCATCTGAAAGACAAAGTTGCAAAATTTGAACCACCAAGCACTAGCAAAACTAGCAAAACCTTCAGCCACCCAACAGGCAACAAAAGAAGGTACACGTGCTGAATCAAAACCAGAAGAATCCTTAGCTGATGAAGCTGAAAAGATGGGACATTCTCTGGAAGTAGGTGTGGAATTGCAACTTAACCCCAAAGAGGCTGAACTAGCAACCCCATTGAGTGGGAAAAGGGCAGAGAGACAGCTTCAAGAGCGGAAAACTCAAAGGGCTGTTTTGAAACGCTCTGCAACTGCTGTCATACAGTATGCCTACAATAAGATGAGCACCCGACGCGAGGGAAATCCCATGACAGCACATGTAGCAAAAAGACTATACTTAGAAAAAGTCCTCCTCGAGTGACAGAGGAGTGCTGATCTCATGCACCTTCAGGAGGAGACACGAATAAACTGGAGAAAGGGCTCTAATCCCAGCAGGACTGAGGGTTCTCTTCCTGCATCCACTCTCATTCAAGTCACAGAGATATCTAGAATGAGAGTGGAAGGATGGGCTTTGGCCATGGCAAGCCCGAGCTTCCCACAAACAGGGGAGGTATGTAACAGGGGAGTTATCCCTGTTCAGGTAATGTGCCTCTAATCCAGCAGTGTGGTGGTTAACTGCTGGTAGTCAATTAACAAACATCACCTGCCTGATTAGATGGCTTAGAAAATACTGTCTTTTGAGACAGGAAGAGAGACTCCTTAGCTCACACCTGAGCTGAACTTGGAGACACTTGTCTTGAGCCCTGCCATAAGAAACAGCAGAGCTTCTTTCAAGACACAAGGGAAGCTTCTAAACCTGAATGCTGACAAACCCTGAAGAAAAGGTAGCAACCAGGGACAGAGAAGATTTTCCCTCCAAACCACAAGGAACAAATAAGACTTTTATTTACAAGACTTTTTATATCTGTTCATTTCATGCTGTATGTTTGGTGCTGGGAGACATGCTTATCTAAGGGAGTTGTGAACTGCATAGTATTTCACTAGAAATACTCCCAAGTGAATAGAAGCTTTGTTTACCCTTTGTTTGGATGGTTTCCTGATGTTAAGGGAAAGGCGCAATAAAAGGCTTATTTAATTTCACTATAATCATTCTCCCTTGCATACCTCTGTGAGCGTCCGCCTACACCCCCCATTAATCCTGAGTTTGCGTATTGGATTTGCCATACTTGTAAGATATGTTATTTCTACACATTTAACACAGGTTTTGTTTATTTTTCTGTTGCTTCAACTTCTTAGAGTTTCATCAACAATATATTAAATCAATGTCAGCATAGTGGATGGATTTATCCATTAACAAGAGGCTTTACCAAAAGTAAGCTGCATCAGTTCTTACATTTATAAATAAAGTGTTTAAGAAATATACCAGTATATAAATTTAATGACATCTGGTAATACGCACCTGTATTCCTGTATTTGTTGGATGGGGTAAGGGTTCCTCTTACTCAATGAAAACTATATTTTTTATTTATTTGCCTAGCTTTCAAAAGGATGCAATCCCCACAGGGAAAAACTACCTTCGGTAACTGAGCTCCTGTCTAGGTGAACCTGACGAAGCAATTACTTGCAAAACGCGTTGTTCATGTGGTGACCTGGACTCTGTAGTTTTTTACCCCATCCGGCAACCGTAGTGCGCGCTTGAGCGTCTCAGCTGGAATCCTGAGCCCCGGACGCGGGGCAGGGAGCAAGTTCCAGTTGAACACGGAGGTCCGCGACGTGCACCGGAGGGGTTTTACATGTGAGTTAAGTGTTTGCTCACTTTTTCTGTAATAAAATAATCCTTTATACACCTATCTATGTGGTGTCTCTCCCTTTTACGTATAGCACTCACTTGGAGAGTTACGGAGGATACGAGGGGAGACTGCATGTTTTTGAGGGATGGCTGACTGAGAAAGCATACTCGGCTGGAGCTAAAAGATACCATCATTTGTGTGTAGTATCACACTGGGCCTTGTGAGTACAATCTTTCATTCATTTTTATTTACTCATTACCCCACCTGTGTGCATTGTTGGAGTATTAGAATGATCACTAATTCTATCAATCTCATATACATTGTTCCCCCCTATTCGGAGGATACCAGGGGAGAACATATTCTCCTGAGGGATAACTTCACTCGGCTGCAGTTAAAGATACCATTATTTGTGTGCAGTACCACACTGGGCCGTGTGAGTACAATATTTATTTTATTCTATTCACTCACTTCCCCATCTATATACACTGCTGAAGTATTAGAAAGATTACGGATCCTATTTATCCTATATATTGCACCCCCCATTCTTCTTTTCACATATTTCTATCACGAGGATCGTGGGAAGATCTCTCGTCGGGGTTGAGCAGCAACAATCAACACTCTCTGGGCTAGTAATTTTGTATAGCCCTGCATCTATGACATTGTGTCAATAGGGAGCGCCCCAGTATACCTATATCCCTAAATTCTCTGTTTTTAACGTGCAGACCTCTCGCTGAGAAACTTCTAGCTTGCCGGTGAGGTGTTGAACGTCTTGTTGGGTCATCTCATAGAACCGTTTCCAGTCAACACTCTTTTTGTCTGACTCACTTGGATTTCTGCTTATGATGGTATCGGTAGCCTTTGTCATACCAAGGCTAGTAGTCACTCCTGTGACGATTGCGCCAAGCACTCTGTGTTGTAGTCCATCTCTGGTCTTTTCTGACGCCAAGGGTAAACTTTTCCTTCAGCTTCTGTTGCACACAGAAGTTGTCCTTTATGGGGGCCACATAGGAGTCTTCATCCTCTTCTTATGCACTGCAAGCACTGTGCTTAAACGTAGAAACCCAGTGCGAACCATGCCCCACAGAAAAGTTACATTCTATTGGCTCCGCATTCCGAGGGCAAACTGCGGCCACATGTCCAAGTTCATGGCATCTGTAGCATTCTGTATACCTTCCAAAACTGGGTCGGGGTTTTGTCTCCAGTCTACTGGGAATAATGGGACCAAAGTCCCTCCTAGGTGCTGTGGGACTTCCCACCCATTTATGCAAGTCTATGAGACCTTGGGGATACTTATTCCAAGGAACTGTTTTTTTGGACCTCCTGGAGCACAGGAAGCGAGAACCGGAAAACTCATCTGGACTTGAACTTCTGGACATCTCCTCCACAGTCAAGTAACATTCGACTAAAGCGACCAACTGTTCGGCATCTTTGGGGTCACTCTGGCTCACCCAATTCTGGATGGTGCGGAGAAGACCCCTCTGGAACCAGTCTATATCGACTCTTTCGACAACTACAGCGGTGGTACATACCTCAGGCTGGAGCCACTTCCTTGCAGAGTGTATAAGGTCATAGAGTTGAGAGCGGGGTGTCTTCTCTATATCATAATGCCAGGAATGGAACCGGTGGGCCCGAACCGCGAGGGTGACATCTAGCCGTGCAATAATCTCTGCTTTCAGGGTATCATAGTCTTTAGCTTGCTCTAGCTCTAAGTCCTAATAGGCTTTTTGTGAGTCCTCCACCAGGAAAGGAGCAATTATTCCAGCTCACTCCTCAGCTGGCCACCCGTCGCGTACGGCGGTACATTAGAAAATAGACAGGTACACCTCAACATCATCGTCCGTCGTCATTTTCTGAATGAGGTGCGATTTTGCCTGGCGAGTGACCTGTGGGGCCCCGCTAGTCTGGGCGGTAATTCTCTCTCCCAACACTAGGAGCTCCTGGTGTAGGTGAAGGTGCGCCTCCTGTTGCTCTTCCTTCAGAGTCTGATGTAGAGACTGCGCCATCTGCTCTACTAAGAACGCAGTGCCTTCATTTTGGGACTTTGTCATTTGTTGTAAACATTGCATTAAGGTAACAGCATTTTCAGTTTGAATTTTTGAAGACTGTTGTATTAATGATGCAGTTTCTTCATGGGTCTTTGCCAATTTCTGCAAACCTTGCATTAAGACACCAAAACTTTCTGTTTGTCTGTTCCGAAGACTGGTCAGAAATTCCTCCATTTTAACTTTCACTGCCTTGTGGACTGCCCACAAAAATTTCCCTCAGTTGTGACGTCTCAGTCCCCGCGTAGGATCTTGTGTCCAGATCAAAGGCAGGAAAACTTAGCGTTTGTGCACAGGGTGGTTTATTTACAAGGTGCAAGTCAGGAACAGGACTAACTCATAACCTAAAACAGAAACAAAAGACCTAACTCCTTTCGGGAGTTCTTACTAATACAGCTTAGTCCCTAACTAACAGTGGGAGAACTAACCTCTTTCCCCACTTTACACATGGTACCTGCAGCTTCCCCTTTTTCAGTTTCTCTCATAGGGCTGTCTGTGTATGTGCCTTCAGATCAGCACAGCAGCAGTGTCTCTCACTCTTTCCCTCTCTCTCTCTGTTTCACACTAAGCAGTGTGTCTCTGACAGCATGGGCAGCCTCTGTAGTCACTTCCTGACTATTCAGGCTCGGCTAATTAGCTTCATTAGTTAGCAGCTGAACAGCCATTCCAAGGAGGACTAACTCTCTCAAGGCTGCAAGGGCGTTCCTTCGGTCCTCAGGGGGAGAAAGAACGCCCTTCGAAACATGTTGGGTTGCCATGGGGACTTACTGGAAGTGACGAAAGACACCGACGGTAGTCGCGGTCCAGGAGGAAGACTCGTGTATGTGTTTTTGGTGTCCCTGCTCCATCTACGTTGTATACCTGTATACCATTTTTATATTTTATAAAAATTGGATTTGTACCATCTGAAGACCAGCTCATCTGAATCTACGACAAGCTGTATAAAGAAACCTTTACGTGCTTGAGTCCAGGCGCTTAGAAGTAAGTGCATATCTCAAAAAAGATCATCTATTTGAATTAATCAAAAACGTACTTCACTATTTTTGTTTTTCTTTTCTGTTTTATTTCTTGGAGGTGTGCTGATTTTTTCCTGAATGAATCTTCAATCAAAGAACTAGGAACCATTCTTTTCTCTTCAAGCAGCACTTCATTACTAGTTTATTATAGTTTAAACCTTGTTCACATTTATTTGAGCGCTTCTTTTTTGTATTGTAACATATTAATGTACTGAACACAACAGTGGATGGGAATAGTGTAGATCATAGAAAAGAGAAAAAAAGCCACAATAGTGTGTTTTTGCACTGTTGTTATATTTATAACACTTTGTCACTTATTCACATTTGTCTAAGACGTGCCCAATCCACTCCCCTTTTCCCGTATTCAACATATGTCACCTATTAATTTGTGTTCCCCTACGGTAATGTGTCATTTTAAAAGAATACAGTATATACAGTGGCGTGAAAAAGAAAGTACAGCCTCTTTGAATTTTATGGTTTTACATATCAGGACATAATAACAATCATCTGTTCCTTATTTTTGTTAAATAAATCCTGACACGGTGTAATATGTCATGTGTTGTTATTCATCTGAGGTTGTATTTACCTAATTTTAAGATCTGCTAAGGAACAGTTGATTGTTATTATGTCCTGATATGTAAAACCATAGAATTCAAAGAAGGTGGACTTTCTTTTTCCCACAACTGTATATTGTTTGTAAATTTCACGTTCAAATCTATTTCTTATCTCAGTTGTCTGTTCTTCAAACACATCTTTCTCTGAACAACTTCTCCTAATACTTTACCTTGAAACTGACCTGGTTGAATATTGTTAGTGAAACATTTTGGATGACGGCAGTGCTCTGATAACAAATTGTTCACATTAGCTTCTTTACAACAAGTCTTTAAATGTGCTTTTAGATCTGTATTTATAGAGTTCCACATACAGAAATTGTGTTCCATTATTGGGAACAATTGATGTAAAGTGGATCTTTGTAATATTATAATTTAAATACGAGAACAGACTGTTCCAATTCATTCCAATTACCAGCACATCACCAACATTTCTTCCCAATGACATGCTGTTTATGGAAGGGATTCTTATAAGGATAAAGTCTCTCTTAATCCCAATGATTTATGGTAATATGTTTGCATATTTTGTGGCAAATTGTGTCTCCATTTCCATGCTACAAAAACAAAACAAAATCATGATTGAAGCGGAAACAGTTGTTTGTTAAAATAAATGTAATAATGGTGGTGCAGATCCGATCTAAAGCTAAAGATTCTGTTTCTAATGTAACTATTAGAGATGTGCAAATGTCTCCAAATATGCATGATGTCTTTATTTATATAGCGCCATTAATGTACATAGCGCTTCCCAGCAGTAATACCGTGACAATCATATAAATAACAAAAAAGACAAATAACAGATCATAGGAATAAGTGCTTCAGACATTAAAGTAACATTTACGAAAAGGAGTTCCTGCGCCAAAGTGCTTACAATCTAATTGGTACGTAGGACGAACGTACAGAGACAGTAGGTTGGCGTTCTGGTGAGTGCATCGGCAAGAGGTCAAGATTTATGTTTCAGGTGCATAGTATCAGCCGCAGAGCTACTCATATGCTTCGTTAAGCAGGTGTGTTTTAAGGTGGGTCTTAAAGGTGGATAGAGGGGGTGTTTGTCTGATATTGAGGGGAAGGGCATTATAGAGGTGTGGGGCAGTCAGTGAGAAAGGTTTAAGGCGGGAGAGGGCTTAGATACAAAGGGGGTAGAGAGAAGACACCCTGGAGTGGAACGCAAGAGTCGGGATGGTGCATAGCGAGAAATTAGGGCTGAGATGTAAGGAGGGGCAGAAGAGTGTAAAGCTTTAAAAGTGAGGAGGAGAATTGAGTGTGAGATGTGGGATTTGATAGGAAGCCAGGAGAGGGATTTCAGCAGGGGAGACGCTGAGACAGATTTAGGAAAGAGTAGAGTGATTCTGGCAGCAGCGTTTAGGATAGATTGTAGGGGAGACAGGTGAGAGGCAGGAAGGCCGGACAGCAGGAGGTTACAGTAATCGAGACAGGAGAGAATGAGGGCCTGTATAAGCGTTTAGGAGTCGAGTAACAGAGGAAAGGGCGTATCTTTGTAATATTGCGGAGGAAAAAGCAACAGGTTTTAGATACATTTTGAAAGTGAGAGGAGAATGGGAGAGAGGAGTCGAGTGTGACCCCTAGGCAGCGTGCTTGTGCTACTGTGTGTTTGACAGAACTTCCAACAGTAATGTCGAAGGAGGTACAGTAGTAGGTCCAAGTTTGGGATGAAATATGAGGAGCTCTGTTTTTGACAAGTTAAGTTTAAGTCGGTGGAGGACCATCCAGGATGAAATAGCAGAGAGACATTCAGAAACTTGTTCTATAGTATATATCTTATATACTTATAATAATTTGCAGTAAATGTAACATATCAGGTCTAAAAATGAATGTCATTCGTTTAATGGAAGCAAAACACGATTAATGCTATCTTAAGTTCTATAGTGATTATATCATTGCCCATAGCACATGTTAGATATTTTAAAGTCCTTTAGAGAGACCATAAACCTACTGATGCTTGTGTGACAATCAAAATCATGTTTTTAAAACCCAGAGAATATGTAATGACGTTTGTTACTTATTCTAGCTTTTTAACATCCTTGGCTACACGCAGATCCCTTTCTAGGTCAGTATGAATACGGTACATCTCAGCCAGGATTTAGCTTTTGTTTTTATAATTGTCTTTTTCACATTTGTGAATAGCTCTCATCATCCGTATTGTATTATGTAAGATTGTTTACGCTGACAAGATGTCTTCGGTTGTTAACTTCTTTCTCATAGAATTCTTTCATTTGCAAACGTGTTCTATTCTATTGAGAAAACGAGTATAAAAGATTGAGAGGCTCAAACCAGCCCCTTGATTTGAAGCCATTTCATAGCTAGGAGCAATGTGTACCAATCTTGGTGATTGATGTTTTATGTATCGATGTATATAATTCTATGTATATAGCACCAACAGTGTAAGCCCCACTTTACAAAATTATAAGACAGGGAAAATAAAGTACTAACAATAAAGATAACAGCAGCAAGTAAATAACAACACAAGACAAAGGAAGATCTTTCCCCAGAGAGCTTACAATCTGACACTTGTCGCAGGAAGCATTTTTAAATAGTTTTTTGTAAACATGGTGAGCTGACACCTAAAGCAGTAATAATCCTTCATTTAACCCCCATACAGAATTGAGATTCTTCAGCTGATTGCATGAGTACATATTTTCCTGGAGCTATTGGACTTCCCAAATATGTGTTTGATACTACAGTACACATGAAATGACCAGGTATTTTATATGCAAAGGCCAGCTTGTCCTATATACTCCTGCCACGTATTTGGCAGCTATCTTCAATAAGGCTAATTATGTGTGCAGAATAAACTATGTGCATGAATTCTCACCCCGAGGGACACATACATTGTATGCTCCATTATCTGAAATGATGAAGCCTGGTTAGAGGTTGCGTGAGGTCAGCCATTTGCCTGTTTGTTTTCCAAGTTTCTCCATTATGTGATTATCGCCGTGATTCTTCCAAAAGCCAATGACACATAAGGAGCGCCGCCTTCAATATGAATGTATTACCGTTTACTTTGAGATTAGGTGGATGTTGCTGAAGATGAAGAGACAGCCACCTCTCGGCCTATCATTGTCCTGCAAACAAAGGTGTTCTTGTCCCTATTGAAAATTCCCTTTGTAAATCTGTAAAGACTTAAATGGAGAAATTCTTTTTGAACAGTGCCTTGTATCCAGGTAATGGAATTTCTATTGCTTAGGAAAATCTCACTGTGTTAGAAACATAGACCTCACAATATCATTAAAATCGTTGCTTTTCTCAACAGCTGTGCTGTAGGTAATGCATCAACTTCCTCATTCAAAGTCAGGCTTGACAGTTAACTGTTTTCATTTTTGAGTCTGAAATGTAGGATAGCTGAAGAGCTTCCTACTGTGAGCCTTGCCTTGACTTCTTGATGTGAATAAAAGGATCCAGCAACAGGAAAATTAAGCAAGTAGAGGGGGGCATTGACTTAAGTATTGGTGTCAAAATACTTGATGATGATGGAAACAGTTTGATGTCAGTAATTTATTGTGCCGCTGTTTAACAGGTTTGGGCCCAACTAAAGTAGAGACGTTTTCTTTTGCAGCAGCAAGAATAATGAAGAGATACAGTAGTATAGTAATATGATTGCTTTTGCTTATTTAGTCCCAGCAAAGGAAGAATGTTCTGTATGTAACTATTCTTTACCAGTCTGTGGTCTCAAATCTGATCAGCTTCTTTGCTCGACACTAAGAAAAAGCGATGAAAGGAAGAATAAAAACAAAAAATACATTGGTACATACCTGACTGCAGCTAATCTAGGAAATAACACGTTAAAAATACCTTTTAATTACTTTTCATCTTTTTGAAAGGAAAATATATATTTTACTGTATATATGTTATATATTGTATGTAACCCTTCGTACTCGGCTCTAAAGGAGGTCACATCAGATGTGTCATGTACAATGGCAATGCTCAGTCTCTCAGGCCTTCACAGGGTGCTGGGTAGTTTCAGGCTGGGCATGGCGAGAAGTATGGAGAAAGAGATGGGCGCCAGGAACTTTGATAAAACTATAGCTGATTATTGACAGCTGTCTAAAACACTTCGTATGTAATGTATTGACATACATTGCATCTTTATAAAACTCGTGGCAAACAATAATACTCTGGACTTCATCCCTTGGTAGGTCCGACGCCAATCTAGGTGAGGTACATGATTTAGAGTAAGTACCCATTGGAAAGGTTGGGGTGGAAGCAGCGTAGAGGGGGGTTGGGATACAATGAGAACCTACAATACTGGACCAGGACTTCTAGATGGTGCTGCCCGGTAGTGTGGGGCCTTGGGTCTTGGTGTTCTCTAGGCCTCTTGACCTAGAGTGGGCCAGCTCATCCTCGCGATGGGACAGACTTACAGCCCTTCCTCTCTCCTTTGGGAGCAGAGGCAGACTCTTCTAACTTTGATACTCCTCCTTGGAAAACTCTGCAAGGGGCGGACTCATGGACTGTACCCACCTCTAATGGGCTGTACACAAGCCGAGTCACCACCTCTCTTCCTTCACTTTCTAGGAGAGACCCATAGATTAATCTGCTACTGCCTGGAACTTAACAGGACTTACATAGCAGATATACTATGTGGGAAAAGAAAGATATGATGGGACATACCCTGTTATAAGTAATTAACAGAAAGGGAACGTAGGTAAATCTCACTAGAGGGTTAGAAACAATGTTATCGTATGCCATGAGTGGCGTTACCCAACATTTACAAAATTAGCAGGCTTGGTAAATAGAGATAAGTGAATTATTCGCCAAAATTAGAATTTGCTGCAAAAATGGTGTTAGAGTCAAGAAAAAGTCTCACTGCTTGTTTTTTACATTAGAATTGGTAAATAGTAAAAAAATTAAAGAGTATTAAAAAAAGAATGTAAATTGAAAAATATTCACAAATTTACAAAAAAAATAGAAACATTTTTAGAATATTTGAAAACTCGTACAACATTTAGGGGACGTGGGGGTTTAAATGATCAAAAAATTAAAAGAATATTAAAAATCAGAAAATGTGTGAAAATTCAAAAACAATATGCGAGTATTAACGTTCTACAACTTTTCAAAAACTTTATAAATGCATTTCAACACATTCACCCATATCTGGTATCACTGATACTTGTTAATTATTGCCACATTTAGAGATGCTGAACTTGATTACGTTGTGAATCACGCTATAAAAAAAAACGGACGCAAGGACAAGAGTACCTAGACAGCAGGAGTGAAGGTTAATCCATGAACCAATTAAATATGACGGTGCAGTCTTAAAAGTGTGTACATTATAGATGAAAAGATCAGTAATCTGTTCCTGATAGTTGCTAATGGTTCTTTCTGCCAAGCGCCTGCATATTCAAATTCCAGCTAGCCCCCAAAATTTTCTTGGAGTAATTTTAGCAGCAACTGGATGCAGAAAACTCGAATGGATAAATTAAGCATTAGACCTGTATCCAGTACATTGTACTATTCAGAGAAGATGTGGATTGCATAGTTTTGAATGGCGTGACTGATGGCAATTGCTGTTTAGCACGAGGGTAATAGGGTTAGTTCAATATTAAAAAGTTATGAGAATGGCCTGTAATCATAACAAAAGTATTTGGAATAAGGAAATGAAATATACCGATGCATTTTGATGTTTTAGAGGTTCATGCAAACGTAATAAATTAATTTGTTGTATTTTGCGCTATATTTTTTTTCAGTTAGTTGACAAAGTAAAGATGTGCAAAACTTTCGACTAAGGACTAAGAACCAGACAAATGTTACGCTTTATAATCCACAAAAAAAAAATTGTGAGTCAGAGTTCCCATTAAGGAGGGGCAAAAAGTGTTTGTAATCCAGACACTGAAATAAGGTTTGTGAGAGAGGGAAAGAAAAAAAAAGTTAAATCATGTCTGAGTGGAAGGGAAGACTACATTTTCAGGAGAGACAGAGACAGTATGCATTTGAGATTTTATGATAAACGCAGGTGAGTGCTGGTGAATGGGTGATTCTTAAATGTTTATTGTTACTTCCATGCTTTGAGCATTTAGCACTGCATGGGAGAGATTTACATATGAACATGAGTTTAAGAAGCTCCCCATTGGTCAGAGCAAAGGGTTCTTCTCAATTTGGATACTATGAAAATTACAAGAAGGTTGGTTTGATTTACAACATGTACAGTATTTGATGCATTAGCAGAGTTCACGGTGAGGTTCTAAAGCTTGCAGCATCATTGTTTCTACAGCAAAAACTGAACATCTGTACTCTGTCATGAGCTTCTCTCAGATGGGTAATATGCCCTTTTGAAGGTTGGGTCTCTTTTGATGGAGCTAAAGTTCATTTATCTGGTATTCAGCATATCAACTTATCATCTTTAGCAAAGGGAATTTTGTTAATAAAAATGCATCTTGTAATGGTTTTGACCTTCAATACCATTGGCTACGACACCTCCTTTTTCATTTCTATTAAAGTTAATTATCCAATAGGGTACCTATTAATATACCTGTTAAACCAAGCTGTCATTTATTTGTCAGTCGGCATCTGATTCATATCAAACATTCTTATTGATGAAGAGTGATCCATAATAGAGCAAGGAGCAATCCCCCCCCTGTTTTTTGTAGCAATGTAGGAGTTTACTTTTTATGTAACATCTTGTGTATTTCAGCAGTGTACATTCTTTCAGGCTCAGGCAGGGTGTGAAAAGAGTCACGTAGATTTAAATTCCTCAAATACTTTTTTTTTTTGCTGAACAGTTTAAAAGAACTGGAGTATATTAAAAGAAGGGAGGGGGTTATTCATTCAACTATGGTTATGCCGATCTAAGTACAGATGCAGCCACCAGAATTAGAACACTTACCTAGGAGATTCTGGGAGATTCTGGGGCAGTCTCACAGTAAATACCTCAACATTTCTGTGAGATTCTTAATGGCCATAGGATTAACACAGCGGGGGGGGGAGGGGTTTAGGGGTCCCTGCAGTCCCATTCAAACTGAATAGGACTGCAGGGACCCCTGCTTTGTTAATCCGATGGGCCATTAAGAATCTCACAGAAATGTTGAGGCATTTACTGTGAGACTACCCCAGAATTTCCCAGGCAAGAGTTCTAATACTTGTGGCTGCATCTGTACTATCGCACTGAAACACCCATCATGTGAAAGTGCCTGGCAAATATATCAAGTAACCAAGTAAGTGGTTTATGAGAAATATTTCCGTTTAGATGTGTATGCTGTCCAACATGCGGGCTTAATATTCCTATTGTCCATTATTAAATTACTTATTACATACTTGGCATTGTCAATATCATGTTAAACCACGGGGCCTATGTATAAAGCTCTGCTAAAAGTGATTTACAGAAGAGTAACACATTCCTGTGTCTTGTTGCGCCAATGTATAAAACCAATTTTGATGTGTTGTGCAGCGCATGCGTCAACATTTTTTTTTGACCAAAGGAAAAAAATGACCCTGGAGAAGAGCATTAGAGTTTGAATGTTATCAGTGGTATAAATTATATGGATAAAATATTTCAAGCATTCTGTATGTCATATTGATTTTGAAAGTACTGTAGTTGATATCTTGCAGTTGTTGATGCCTTTTTTTTTTTTTACACCTATATATATCTTGGTTTTTAGAGGTATTTTGAGTGTTCAAAAAGTTGTTCAGAAGCACATGCAAAGAATCTCCATGCTAGTTCATTACAAATTAAGTCAAGATTTATGGGATGGAAATCTGAACCTTGTTACGAAGTATTAGGTTGAACTTCGAAATAAACTTTCAATTACAAGTGAAATTCTAGCCAAAACCCACGAAAGGATCATCCTTGGATTAATTTTATTTTTTCAGGGTTTGTTTTTTTATAAATTGGTCAAACATTTGAGTATGCGAATGAAAAACGCTTGTAAAAAAAGATTAAAGTTTGAAAAAGACAAAAAAGGGTAAAAAAAAACATTCCTGCTTATTTTTGTGTCTTCCATAATTTGAAAAAATTCAAAAACACAAAACATGTTTCGAATCAAAACACCATGAATGTGCCCACACTTAATTACAATTATAAATTTTTGGAAACATTCATATATTCTGTACTTTTTTCTCTTTGTGAGCTAAATTTGTTCAACTTTATCTTTCACCACATGAGGTAAAAAATACTAAACATTATTACAGTTATCTTAACATTACTATACAGTAGGTAATTACTACTACTGATGCAGCCACGAGTATCCGAACACTTGCAAGGGAAAATCGGTGAAACATTTCTGTGACACTTCTGCAGACAGACTAATGGCCGATTGGAATAACACAGCGGGGGTCCCAGGCAGTCCCAGTCAAACTGAATGAGACTGCCAGGGACCCCCGCTGTGTTAATCCGATAGGCCATTAGTCTGTCTGCAGAAATGTCACAGAAATGTTGCAGCATTACTGGGAGATTGCCCCAGATTTTCCCAGGCAAGTGTTCGGATACTCGTGGCTGCATCTGTATCTTTCAAGAATTAGGAATTTGAGCAAGTCTGAGTGTCTGGTGTCGATGGCGGCGGACAGCATGAGTGTTTAGTGAGGCCGGGAGTAGAATGAGATGCGTGAGAGCTGAGTTGGGTGGCCAGCGGCCGGGAGCAGAGTGAGATGCACGAGTGCAGAGTGGGGCGGCCAGGAGTGAGATGCACACAGCAGAGAGAGCAGTTATAGTGCATGTTAGAGCAGAGGGCAGCATGATGGCATCTGATGATGCGGAGAGTGGCGTCTGAGTCAGAGGACGGGGGGTGGTGCCCCGCTGCACCAGCAACAAGCGACCGACTGCTGTGACTGATTCCGGTGCCACTGTCATCGTGTTCCGCTGCACTTCAAAAAATATAATAACTCAGATCCAAAGGGTCTAATTTATTTGGGGAATGAACAGGTTTTGCCACATTGGAAAGGTGGCAATAGACTTCAGCAGCTATCACAAAGAGAATCTTTTTGGATATATGAGCTGAGAACACTACAACAAAAAGGTCTAAATGTAGATTTCGATTTTAACGCTTTTTTTTGCATAATCTTCATCAGTACCAGTATGTATTTTATTCTTGAATTCTGAATGTCTTAATATTATGAAGTGGTTTATATGATTACATTGCCTCCTCTCTATAGGATTTTATGAGCTAGTAAAATGCAAGCTAAGCTACTTTTAATGGTTTATTTGTGAAATAGAAGTTAGTATAATATGGGAGTAGGTTATTATTTATTTATTTTTTGTGTGTTTCTAGCTATTTATATGTTTTTTATGAATATGCTATCTGTATCTCTTCCTTGTAGTGCGCCATTTGCGTTGATTATTTATACACTGCCTAATAGGCTGGGTCACTAGCAATGCACTGCCCTCTCTGTATTTGTGAGTGTGGGGGAATGCATATCCGTGTACTGACACACGGAAATCTCCGATATGCACATGGAGCACTGTTGATTGGCCGGGAGCAGGTGGGCAGGCGCAATGATGCCACACGCTGCCGGAACGCACATGCCAGCGGAGGAAGTATAGCGGGTGACACGCAATTAGAGTGACGTCAACCAGGAGGCACAAAGGCGCACATTTCTTCTATTTTAAGAGAGAGAAATTTAGGGTTAGGACTATTATGCCCATTGAGGAAGTCTTGTCTGATGAAACGCGTAGGGCAACACTATGAAAAACCTATCTAAACTGACCTGATCATAGGTACTGTGGAGGATCACCGAGGACATTTGAACCCACATTTGGAGTGACTGTTTGTGGATGGCCACCACGAGGGTTTGCTACAAGAAGGGTTTCTCCTGGATCTTATCCCCCTCTCTTTGACCCAGGGGGTCCTACTGTCAATGTTTACTTACTTGCCTGTAAGTGTTTTCTGTTTTTATTACTATTCTTTATAAAGTTACTACATTATCCCTGTGTCCTCTGCTCTGTTTTTCCTGGGTGTATCCTGTCCCTCCAGTGGATGATATACTACACCATCTGAGATGGTTACTCGGAACAACCGAAATGCCTGTATTGCTCACATAAAATGTGAGTAGTATTATTATATTTTCTACGGTTTATTGCAATTTATACAACAGTGCTACACTATTTTTAGTTTTTTGCTTTCTTTTATATATTCACCAGGATGAGAGTTTGCTTTGGACTCCTTTATAGTGGATTTGGATCGAATCTACCCCACTGCTGCACCAAACACAGGACACTATACCTACTTACGTAACATTGAATATTTATTTAATGTTTTATTGATACACAGTATTTTTTCGCTCAACTCTTTGTTTTTATTCGGTGCCACTGTCTGCCAGAAGGACCTCCACAGGTAAGACATTTTAACAGGATTATGGGGGAGGGGAGAAGATGAGGAGGAGGAGGACTGGTGAGTGAGATGATGATGATCAGGAGGAGGAGGGTGGTCGTGTGAGATGAGGAGTAGGAGTAGTAGTAGTAGTAGTAGTAGTAGTAGTAGTAGTAGACTAGTTGTGGTGGTGTGAGATGATGATGAGGAGGATGGTGGTGTGATATGATGATGATGATGAGGAGGAGGAGGATGGTGGTGTGAGATGATGAGGATGGAGGTGGGAGATGAGGAGGATGGTTGTGTGAGATGATGAGGAGGGTGGGGGTGTGAGATGATGCTGAGGAGGGTGGGGGTGTGAGATGAAAATGAGGAGGATGGTGGTGTGAGATGATGATGATGAGGAGGAGGAGGATGGTGGTGTGAGATGATGAGGATGGAGGTGTGAGATGAGGAGGATGGTTGTGTGAGATGCTGAGGAGGGTGGGGGTGTGAGATGAAAATGAGGAGGATGGTGATGTGAGAGGATGATGAGGAGGAGGAGCGTGGTGATGTGAGATGATGATGAGGAGGGTGGTGGTGTGAGATGATGAGGAGGGTGGTGGTGTGAGATAAGGATGATGAAAAGGGAGTGGGTTGTATTATCATGCGTAAGTGGTCTTTATTTCAAATGTTAAACATTTTGTGTGCTAGACATTGAGAGCTGTGGATAAGTATACTTTATTCCACTAAATTGATGTTTTCACTTGTATATCACAGCTCTACATTTATTCCTTATATTTAATATTTGTATATAAGAGACTACTAATATTTCTGTAAAATTCTGGATATCATATAGCATTGTGTCTACTTTGAGTGCAGAATACCACTATTTTTCCTAGTGTTTACTTTATAGCATATTCATTCTATTTATTACCATTTGGTTTTACTGATTCCTATAAACGTTTTTACTATAAGCATATCACAGGCTAACCTTTCACTGGCAACCATAGCCATGTCGCCACTGGCGTTTAGCCGTCACACACTTTGCCACAGGGACATCTCAAGATGGCTGTTTTGCCACCAGGATAAGCCCTTAACCTTAGCCTAAAAAGCCGTTACCCTAAAAACATTACCCCAGTCCCCTAACCCTAAAAATGTAACCCCCTAACCCTAAAGTTAACTCCTAGTACTAATATGCCCTTATCTTAGTGTCTGCGGCAAGATGTCCCATTCCGCAACCACAGTGACTATAATGGGACTGCAGTCCAGGGATAATCCTAATCACAAGCATCTCAACAACTGATTACAGTGCAAGGGAGGCAATGTACAAGACCTGCTAACAATATGTTATCAGGACTGTAGATTTTTGTTCATAAATATGTCAGTAACTTAAAGCAATAATTGTAATCAGTATGTGAAGAGACAGGGAAGGTATATGTAGGTACAGTATTGGGAATCAGGAATCCTTGGAAATTTCTGTCCTGACTCAACACATTGTGGGCACTTCCTAGACACCATGCACCCAATTTCTTTCCCTCACACTTATGTATGATCTCCCCGTCCTCAGAGACTTCATCCATGAGGCCATGGTGCTGGTGTAAAAAAAAGCCCTGTCTTTTCCTCCTTAAAACACCATCAAAGTAAAAAAAATAATAATAAGTTTAAGCAGTCCAGTCCCTGACTATAACTGCTTTCTTGCTAACTTAAGTAAAGTAAGGTATAATCAAAAATGAACAAAGAAAAAGACATCCCTACTTTTAATCAAGCTTACAATGAAGGATAACAGAAGGAACGGCATTTACCCTCAAAACACCTCCCAAGAAAAGTAGAAAAACGTGTCTGTATAATTCCGAGGGTGAACACCAATTTTCTTGGGTTGCCAAATGTTACAATGACCAAACTAAGGCCAGATGTAAATTGTGCATTGTATCCTTTACCGTGGCGTACGATGGTGTTAAGGCATTAGCACAACATGCTGTGTCTCAGAAACATGTACAAAATTTTGAAGCAGCTGCTGCTCCCCAGAGAATAATTTCTTTCTTGGTCACGAAAGACTGTTCACAGAGTGTAAAAGTAACTGCTGCTGAGTTGACCCACGTTTGTCATGGAGTGAAGCATCACATATCTTTTCTTACCCCAGACTGCAAATTGTCAAGAAAATAACTGCTGTGCGCACAAAGGCTTCTGCTGTTGTTAACATGGTTCTGTATCCGTTCTCAATGGTGCTTGTGTTGAAGGATTTGCAGAATGGTACGCCATTTTCGGTTGCTACAGATGCATCCAACAAAGGAAACTGCAAAGTTTTTTCCTGTGTATGTTCAGTATTTCACCCACAAGAAGGAATGTGCTTTAAAATCATAGATTTTTATGAAGATGCAACCGAAGACTTGCAGTCCATTAAAGATCTGCTGTGTCATGTGCTTAAGGAGAAAGGATTGTCATGGACACATTTTTCTGCATATGGAGCAGAGAATGATTCAATTAACTATGGCATCAACAATTTAGTTTTCCAGAATTAGCTAGTCAAGAAAATAAAAATATTTTTTGCAGCTCACTGCAACAACCATATTTTTCACAACTGTGCAAAAAAGGCTTTGACAGAGAAAGTTTTTACAGAGTTTTCCAAAAAACGAGAATGTTTTGCATTTTATGAGGTCATGTTCCTCGAGGTCATCAGGCATGTTCCAACGTGGTGGCGTAGTTTGTTCAAGGCAGTTGAGCTTTTGCTACTAAAAGGAGGCCACTGAAAGCATACTTCCTTATACTAGGCTCTGATCATTGCCCTGCATCAGTATGAACATTCTGCCCACTTTTCTGAGTTGTACCTTTTATTTCACTCACTTTTTCATGTCATCTTTTCAAGAAACATTGCTCGAGCTGGAGAACCGGTCAACAGTTTCTTGTGACCTTTATTTGGTCATCGAAACATTTAGAGATTCCTTGAGTAAAAACATTGATGACAAGTGTAACCCTTCTATGGTACCCCACCCGACATGAGATTGGGGGGGTACACTCCTTCTGGTCACTCTGAGTGGTCTGGGTGCTGTGACCTGCTGGCAAACAGGAGGGCTGGGGGCTCCGCGGTGTTGTGGAGAGAACCAGGACAGGGACAGGAGGTGGTGTGGGACAGGTTACCTTGCTCTCTCTGGGTGGTGCAGTGCCTCCAGCCAGTAGGGATCCCCTGGGGTCTCCAGAGGAGAGACCCCCACTGACACTCCATTCTCCATACACAGGAACAGGGACACACACAGCAGCTTCTTTTCTGTGGATCTTTATTCAGCATAGGTGTGCAGACAGCATACAGCATGATATCACAGGCATGGTGTAATCTCTGCCTCTCTGCTCATGGCAGCTGGAATTCCCCCCCCCCCTCCTTACCCAGGTGGGGCAAGAGGGGGAGACCTCTTCTTGTCTTCCTATCTCTCTCAGCTCTCTCTCTCTAGACTCCTGATCACTAACTGAATTTGGGAATATGTCTCAATTTGAATATCCTCAGGGAGTGTTTCTAGCTTTGAATCATTACAACTCAAAGCTGGATACCGATTGGCTCACACACACACATTAGGGGGTGTTCCAACCCATATCCACCCTTTGGATTAACACATTCAAATGTTGCTTAGGCCCGCCTCTGAATATTGCTACAATACTTCAGAGCTGAAACTCACAAACAGGCCAACTGAAGGAATTAACCTTTCCACTGCCTGTTCTAACAGGACTGACAGAGGAAAGGCCCAGAATTAGCAATAGCTGCCGAAGGCCAGGCTATATACTCCCTCTAGTAAAACTCCAACCGTCCCGGCTTGGACTGCAGCAGGTATAACCCTTACCTTGCTGAGCAACACCTGTAAATTACATGAGCTGAAATGCAATAACTCCTATGCACTCCAGCTTGACAGAACTGACATACTCACTACTGCATGGACACAGATACATGGCAATACAGTGACTAACTAAACAGAACCATTTCTACTACAGCAGTAATAGAACACATTAATAGTAATGAGCAGGCTTCCTGATCATTCTCCCAGTATCATTAGGTAGATATGGGAACTCATAGCCCATCTTTTCACAATCCCCCCCCCCCCCCCAATGCACAGACCCTTCCAATTGCATAACAGACATAAAATCATATTGTCCATAGGGAGCAACGGGGCTTCCAGGTGAAGAGGGCTTGGGGGGTCAAGGGTCGCACCTTAGGACTGGTGTTGGATGGGGAATGCGGGGCAGAAGGGGCAGATGACTCAGGGACTGGGGCCTCCGGTGACAAGGGGCCAGCACCAAAGTCTCTAGGGGCACGTTCAGGGCACTCTCCCCGGGAGGAGCAATGGCACAGTCCTGGGTCAAGTTCAATTTGCTCCTTCCTCTGCTCTTACAGCAGCGGGCTTCAGCCAGCGCCTGGGCCTGAAGGGCCTCCCGGGACTTCTTCCGCTCCCTGCATGTCAGGAGGAAAGGATCAACCGGAAGGGTAGTGTTTGAAGTGGAAGTGCATCTGGCCCCTCACTTCCTGTTGCTCCGTGGAACACACTTAGCTCCTCCCCCTGGTAGATAGGATAGTCCAATCCAGAACAAGCAAAGGGGGTGGGGTTTGAACAGTTCCCGCACTTTCTTGCAAGCTGAAGAGCAGCACAAGCTTGGAAAATGCAGAAATCCTTGCAGAACAGCACATGGCTTCCCTGGTAAGGCGGGAAACGCCATTTTGAGCACAAAGAGAGTCCATGCGGCCCCCAGAAGAGCTGGAGCCGCCATTTTGAGAGCACAAAATACATGACATCCCTGTAGAAGCAGGAAACGCCAGATTGAACATAGTCCAGCACAGTGGGGTCTCCGTTTGCATTCAGGAGCCACAAATACATTTCAGTCCCTGTAATCTTTGAGTATCACGCACCCTGGGGTAGCATCAGGGAACGCCTCGCACAGGGACGGCAGTAACTCTTACTGCTGGGTGCACAGGGACCTACAGACATTGTCCATGTAGTCCCTGCCCCCTCTCTTCTCTCTTCGTCGTGGGGTGCAGAAGGGTGGCCACACTTCCCTGGGGACGCCTCAGGTTAGTCGCCCCAACTGCAGTGCCATTAAGGGACCGCCAGCTCCCTGGTGAAGCCTCAGGGACCTGCCTCCCTTTTCTTCTTAGATGGGGTGCACAGGGGTCATAGGCGTAATCCCCAGAGTTCCCTGTCCCCCTCACTCTCCGCTGTGGGTACAGGAGGGTGGCCACACTTCCCTGGGGACGCCTCAGGTCAGTCGCCCCTGCTGCAGTGCCATTAATAGGCAGCCAGCTCCCTGGTGAAGACTCAGGAACCGGCCCCTATTTTCTTCTTGGTAATGTAGATGCGTGCACAAAGTTCCCTATGCAATCATAGAGCAGCCTCTGTCCCCTTGAAGTGCATGTAAAGACGTACGCTCCCTGGTGCATAGCCACCAGGAATAGTCCCACAGCAAGGTCTTCTTCATTAGGGTAACCCCCTCCCTGGGGGAGCTTCAAGGAGGGGTTCCCTCACGGCAGAGTCTATGGCTGCTGTTCTGTGCTGCATACAAAGTCTTTGAAACTGCTGCATGGTCTCCTCTGTCATTGAAAACCTGTCCCGTTGAAAAACCTGTCCTGTCCTGGGGAGCAGTCCTCATATATCTCAGCAGCGCCTCCAATTGTAACCCTTCTATGGTACCCCACCCGACATGAGATTGGGGGGGTACACTCCTTCTGGTCACTCTGAGTGGTCTGGGTGCTGTGACCTGCTGGCAAACAGGAGGGCTGGGGGCTCCGTGGTGTTGTGGAGAGAACCAGGACAGGGACAGGAGGTGGTGTGGGACAGGTTACCTTGCTCTCTCTGGGTGGTGCAGTGCCTCCTGCCAGTAGGGATCCCCTGGGGTCTCCAGAGGAGAGACCCCCACTGACACTCCATTCTCCATACACAGGAACAGGGACACACACAGCAGCTTCTTTTCTGTGGATCTTTATTCAGCATAGGTGTGCAGACAGCATACAGCATGATATCACAGGCATGGTGTAATCTCTGCCTCTCTGCTCATGGCAGCTGGAATTTCCCCCCCCCCTCCTTACCCAGGTGGGGCAAGAGGGGGAGACCTCTTCTTGTCTTCCTATCTCTCTCAGCTCTCTCTCTCTAGACTCCTGATCACTAACTGAATTTGGGAATATGTCTCAATTTGAATATCCTCAGGGAGTGTTTCTAGCTTTGAATCATTACAACTCAAAGCTGGATACCGATTGACTCACACACACACATTAGGGGGTGTTCCAACCCATATCCACCCTTTGGATTAACACATTCAAATGTTGCTTAGGCCCGCCTCTGAATATTGCTACAATACTTCAGAGCTGAAACTCACAAACAGGCCAACTGAAGGAATTAACCTTTCCACTGCCTGTTCTAACAGGACTGACAGAGGAAAGGCCCAGAATTAGCAATAGCTGCCGAAGGCCAGGCTATACAAGTTTTTTGGCATGGAGGTCAAAATTGCCTTGTGCAACGACTATTTGTCTGATCATTTGGTCAACAAATTCACTACAGAACCACTGCAAGTTTACTCAAGAGCCCTCAATTACCCGGAGAAGTGGTTTGCTTTCAACAATTCATCATATCGTTCTTTTGGGGCTTTCAGCCTTGCTAATGTAAAGAAATCACCCTCTCTTGAAATGATTGAAATTTGGATGTTGTCACACTAGAAAAAAAAAACTCCTCTTCATGCCAAACTCGGTGCCTCAGTGTTCACTTTCCTTCAACGAACAGCATCTCTTGACAAGTGGTGTTCGTTCTTCAGCAAGGAATCTGCTCAAAATCTGTTGAAACTTGTACAATATGTTTTGTCGATTCCTGTGTCAAATGCATGTGTGGAGAGAATTTTCCGTCTCATGGGGAATGTGTGGACTGATGAACGGAACCGGATGTGTGTGTTGAATCAGCGAGAAGGCAACATTTTTTTTTTTTAAACATACATTTCACTTGTACAGATTTCAAATATATGGTTTAAAAAAAACACAAAAAATTATTAAAGGCAACAAGCCTGTTAGTGGTGGTATATTTGTGAGGTGCATGTACTGTGTACATTCACAACTGATACCCAGGTTCTCAGGGACAGGTCTCCCAGCTGTTTGTTATCCAGTCACATCTTAACAGTTCAGCAAGTATCTTGTTCTCTCTTGCTCTGGGCTCCTCTCATCTCTCTTTCTCTGTGTGTAGAAAATGTGTTCCTGATGCTGTCTCTCACTTTCTCTATCCTTGGCTAGCAGTCTCATACAAGCCTCCACTTTCACTTCTGTGAGTTTCAGGCTGTCTCTTTGTTGATCCTCTCACTATAACCTGGGATGTCTCTCGGTAAACCCTCTCACTGTTACCAGGGCTGCAGCTCTGTCTCTCTATCTCAGAATGGCAGTTGGACTCCCTATTTTACTGAATCCTGCCTGTGAGGTGTTGAATTGTGGTACATTAGTCATTCTCCAGTAATTAGCTTGTGTTTGCTGAACAACTAATGCTTCGAATGAGGTGTTGATTTTTTGCAACTGTTTAGGCACTTCAATGAAGACTCTGTGGAGATGTGCCAATTGTGAAACTGTTTCTTCCTGCAGTGCAATCATCCTTTCCAGCACTGTTATCAGGTCAGAATGGCGACGATTTTCTGCTTCCACAATTTTTCCCTCAGAAGCTACAATTGCATCGTATGTGGTATTTGCTGGACGATTTGGCGGTAAAACAGTTTCAATTGGAACCTCTTCATGGTCACTTGCTTGTATTTGTGTGTCTATGGCGGCGGCGGCATCATCATCATCATCATCATCATAATCCTCTTCATCATGTTCTACAAATAAATGTACACATTATTAAATGGCATGTTAATCTCTGCTGTGTTACTATGTAATTCTACTGTATCATAAGTAACAACTAACATGTTTCCATACGTTTTATAACCTCACATTAAAAACTACCTTGACTTAAGAATAATGTTTGGACTCAGTATGAAATATGAGTGAATGAAAACTTGCTGTAAACTCACAACTCCTACATGATAGTTAACATCACTAACACAATACATGTTGCCTTACACTTCATTTTCACTGACACTAAGTAATCCTATTTAAAGAAGATGTGCAAAACAAATAATGAACATGACAACATAACATATAGAAGAGCACATATTATATGGCCACCAACTGATACACTCACCTTCTAGGTGTGTTGAGCTGGCTGACCCAGGTGAAGACACTTGTTCCGTCTCAGGTGACACATGTCCTTCAGGGGCAACTATATATAACAATAACATAAGTTTTACATTTACATGTGTAAATATTGAACAAACAGTTATTGTATGTTCTGTATTTATGAGTACGTAACAGCATCAGTTCCTTAACCCAAAATGTGTGTGTGAAAGTGAACATAAATAGTTGTAATAACAATGTACATGCCTGTGTACTTAGAACTTTTGAGCTCCCTAACATAAAACATACTATGTTTCTGCAGTAATGCGTGAGGATAAATAGATAAAATTTGTACATAAAAATCATATGTTGTGTAGTGATATCAGTATCATAATGTACATAACTATCATGAGATGACCATTCACAATGGTTATCATGAAGGTGGTCATATTGCAAAAAGTGTTGTTTTTGGTAGAGGATATGTGTGGTACATTAATATAAGATGTGGCACACCTGAATGTGGCTGTGACTCAACAAGACAACACATGCAGTGTGTGATAATGTGTCGTTGATAGTAGTAGTTCAACTATAGATATGAGTGAACTAATGTGTGACGTACGCTTTGATAAGTAATGAGTTGTTGGGGCATTTAGTAGCTAAAGTTAAGCTTTCAAATGAGTGTGATTAACTTCAGTTGTGCTAGTCAGGTTGTAATAACGGTATTCCCTTCCCCAAAAAGCCTAATCAGCCACACCTTTCAATTACTTGAAACAGGTGAAAATGGTGTGAACTATGTTGACCCTAAAATGAGGCTGTAATTAGTGTGTGTGCTGAACCCCACCCCCTCTGTTGAAGTGTATGCTGTGATGAGATATTAATTGCAGCTGCTTTAACACAATGGTAGATGAGCTAAATAGTCGTGTGCAGTTTTTAAGTTATGAAAACAATGACATAACATATGATACGTGTGCCTCATTATGCTGTCTGTATATGACTTAAAGCAAAAATGGACCTTTTCATTAACAACTATAGATGTGTTAGTGCAAGTGATGTTTGTAGGCCGTTGCATGCAATATATTTGATGCATGCTTAAAATAGGCAGTAATGTCATGTTTGTCGGAGTAAAATAAATAAAATACACAATAATATTATACATATTTATGTTCTGTACCTGTAGCTAGTAATAATTTCTCATTAACATGTGTTACACATGTGTACCCCTGTTGTTCCCCATCTTCGCCCACCATCAATTGCTTCCACTGCAGCAATGCATTTTGGGAATTCACATGTAAATGAGCACGCAATGGCACGTGCTATATTAGTTACTGCTTTTAGTAAGACTACAACATATATGTCTATTTTTAAATATATATATATACAGAATCAGACATATACATATATAGATGCAGGTATGCTTATATTGTGAAGACAGTATAAAAAGCAGTGTAAATATGCAAAATAACTGTAAGCAACGACACGCCTAGTACATTAATATTTCTCACCTGGTGGAAATTGTGAGGGATAAATTCCAATATCCCGGTCACCAGGTAAGCCTTCCACGACGACGGGAAGTAATTTTGCCCGAAGCAGCTCCTCCAATGGACTTAATATGAGACGTTGTGGTGTCGGCCCACCTCCAGTGCCAGTAGCATGCACGCGTTGGTGTTGTATTTTCTTTTTCAATTTGGACCTAATATCATCAAATCTCTTGTGACAATTCCGCTTGTCCCTCACATGATTCCCACACGCATTGACACCAATGACTATTGTGTCCCACATTTCTTTTCTGCTTGCTGAACTTGTCCGCCCTTGAAAAACATATAAAATATATGACGTAAATTAATAATAATAGAAGCACCAGTTTCCTACACTGCTAGCTGTTCCAAGAGATAGCAAACATGCTGTTTTAGGTGTAATATGTGAAGCACATGAGCATTCACTACTAAACCTATACATGTAAGCAAGGTTGCATTCATATTGTATGCAGTTATGGCAAATTGACCGCCTGTGATTAGTTGTCCTTGTAAGGCATGATAAAAAGCTGTGTTTCCAGACTAATTAACATAGAAAGATATTCTGAACCCATATTTGCATATGAACAAAACTCAGATGACCTAGGATCACATGTATTTGAATAATAAATGTAAAGGTACACTTACCTAGTAAATGTCCATATATACTGTCATAGTGCTCCAGAATGCCAGTGACAAGAGCTGTATTTTCCTGGTCATTGAAGCGAGGATTACGTGGCTTCTCCACACGTTTCTTCCGAGCAGGTTTAGGGTCAGAGCTTGGCTGGTGCTGACTGGACTCTCCTTGTTCCAATGGAAGAGCCTCCAAAAGCTGCCCACCAGCAAGCACGCCACCACCATCCACCCCATCTGCAACTGCGCCACCAGCAGCACTCACAGCACCAGCACTCCCACTCCTAGCACCAGCACTCCCACTCCTAGCACCAGCACTCCCACTCCCAGCAACAGCACTCCCACTCCAAGCAACAGCACTCCCACTCCCAGCAACAGCACTCCCACTCCCAGCAACAGCACTCCCACTCCCAGCAACAGCACTCCCACTCCCAGCAACAGCACTCCCACTCCCAGCAACAGCACTCCCACTCCCAGCAACAGCACTCCCACTCCCAGCAACACCACTCGGTGCACCAGCAACATCACTCCCCTGAACAGTACGTTCACTCCGACGCGTACTCCCACGAGTAGCACTCCCACTCCCACCAGCATCACTCTTCCCACGCTTTGCGGGCATACTTCCAGCACTCACAAAAAACAGACAAGAAATGTACAGCCAATCACACGAAACACTTCCACATATAAAACAAGACAAAGATGTAAACAAAACAACAATGGACAAAGCTCACCCAATACACAACAAGTCTCTCAGTCAATATGCAAATCTTCAATCAGCCAGCTCTGTGCGTCTCTCTCTCTCTCACTCCCAACAACACAGAGAATGATTAGCAGTACACAATGCCTTTAAATATGGCGCGCAATCCAATACATGCTTGTTTCGCCTGATTCAGCAAGATTTGTGATTGGGCAACCTAACAGCACCCCGCCACGCACGCCGATACACCTGTGTGTGATCGGATAATCATCGTGAGAGTGGGCGGATTTGTTTTCGGGTTGATTTTGAATGTATTCGGCACTTACTGCATACGGAGAGGAAAAATCGCCAATAACATGACTAATCGGTAAGATTGCCGATTTCACATAATCGACGCTTACTGCATGAGGCCCTAATTCTTTCAAATCCACCATTGACTACAATCGAGGGAGAGAGGGAGAGAGGGAGAGAGGGAGAGAGGGAGAGAGGGAGAGAGGGAGAGACGGAGAGACGGAGAGAGGGAGATTTCTAATTTTATTAGCAGTTGCCAGTTCTATATAAATTTAAATGAGCCCACACTTTCTAGTTCTCCATAACAACTATATTGAGTTCATAATAAGGCTAAAGCATCAACCTAATGACTAGGACTTGGACCCACAACCACTGATTTGCTAGGCCACAGCTCTAGCAGTGTGAGCTAAACCAGCTGATGGCTAGAACCACTATCACAGCTGTGCTTCACCTTGTGTGTAATAGAGGAGGGAAATGCAGGCAAACAAATGAAAAATACTTTGCAGACGGTGCTCGTAAGCATAAAGGGAATAGTCCCAATGACAGCAGTAGAGGAAAGGAGTGATACAGGCACACAGACTTCAGTAATGTGGAAATGTATTGTGCCAAACGATCCCATGTTTTGGCTTAACTCCATGGACCTGTATCACTCCTTTCCTCTTCACCTTGTGTGTGTGTCAGAAAACGTGTTTTATTTACTTTCTACTAGAATATGAAGAGAGGGAAAAGGCAATCCTTTAGAGGAGGTGTATTACTAACTTCTTCAAGTGGGTAATAAACCTCTTAGAGATATATAGAGATATATAATGACCTGGACAAGGTAACTTTTAATACATATACAATTAAAAACAATGAGAAAGGACCTCCAAAGAGCTGCAAAATAGAGGATACATTAATGTAATACAATTTATCTGTGGTGTATTAACCCAGCGGTGCGCAAACTGGGGGGCGCAATAGATTTTTTTGGGGGGGAGGGGCGGCAGTTATAGAGGTCTTGCACTCTCCCTCCAGGAATTTAAATTAACTGCTGGGGGACTGCGCGCGGCCTCTATAACACACGTCCCTTCCAGCGACGCGTCGTCCTGGTAACCCGGCGTCAAATGACACCGCGGGGGTCACGTGACGTCACGTTACCATGGCAACGTGACGTCACATGACCCCGCGGCGTCATTTGATGCCAGGGTGGAGCAGGGGAGGGGGTGCGAGGCGCTGAGGAGGACAGGCAGGGGTGCACATGAGGAAAAGTTTGCGCACCCGTGTATTAACCTAACGAAGTAAATTTAAATGTTATACGTTTATTAAGAGACAGAACTAAGTGAATAATAAAAGAAAATGTAATTCTAAAAAGCACCAGATCTGAGGGTGAGCAAACCACAATATGTACTGTCCTAGTAGTGAGATCTACTGTAATACATAGAGGTAATTTAAGCAAAATGATGAGCAATGAACGCAGCCTCTATATTTATATTTGTAGAACAAAAAACTCCTGATTTAGAGCTTTTTTTTAATAATGCATTCTATCACACGTTGGCTTCTTTAAGGGTGCAGTCACCCTAAAAGAGACAATATCCACTTAAATAGATCGGTACATACAGTAGAAGGGATTTAATGCCTCCTGTATAATCTATGTAGCCCCCTTGCTAAAACCAGGACCGGGCAGCACTCTGGCAGTGTAGGGGTTAAACCCATTACACATGGTCCTGCATGTGAGCTTGCTCTTAGCTAGGCTACAGTGTTGCAGATCCTAGGCACTTGAGGTATGACTCAGAGCTTGGAAAGATCTAGTAGGCCATGTGACCAGTGGCATGACTGTTTGGTAACAGTGAATTTTGCCCAGAGACTGGGGGAGTAAAGGTTCCCACCCCCAGGGTATATAAGCTGGCGAACCACCCTTTATGGTTAGGTGTGCCCTGGGTCCTGAGTGAAGACAGGCCTGAGAAGTTCAGCTTGGTTAAGTAGGGCCCACATGTTCCAGAGTATAGGCCCCAGGGGATGCAAGCAAAGCAGCCAAGCATATCATCAGGCAGGAGAATAAAGGAGAAGCCTTTCTCCGTGAGCAGAGCAGAGAGGGTGAGGTTCCAAGTGTATTTCCCTGAGATAGGAGACCAAGAACAGCTACTCTAAGGCCAAGTTCAGGGTGGCAGCTACGGACGCTTGCGTCCGTCCGCGCCTCCCCCGCATGCTCCTGCAGCCCGGCGATCTGTGCCCAGGTTGCAGGAGTTGGGTCACGGCGTTTGGGGGCGTGCCGGGGGCGGGGCGAACGTGTCACGGACCTGGTTTGCTGAACCAGCTCACGTGACGCGACTGCCGCCCCAAATATCATTTCGGGTTGTAGCGGCAAAGTGTAGCAGCGTCAACGCTGCACTTTGCCACCCGTTGAGTTTTCAGTTTGAACACTCCCACCGAAAAACCCAAAATTGCGACAGACATACGCGTGCACACAAGCGCACGCACGTCGCGTAGCAGCCACCCTGAACTCGGCCTAACGTTGGAGTGGGTGAAGCTAGCCTACACGTGGAAAGGGTAGTGTGAGGTACTAGTTTTGTATGACTGCGGAAGCGCAGGTCTTAGGGGAATTTAAAATTCCCCCACTTGCCGGCGCGACAGGCCGGTCACGTGAGCGGTTCGCCCAATGAGGGCGAACCAGCTCCGTGACGTCACTGGCCCACCCCCTGCCAGTGACGTGCCCGCCCCCGGCCCGCCCCCTTACGGCGAGCAGGACAAGCAACCGCAAGGCCAGGGAAAGCACCCGCTTTCCCTGAGCCTCAGCGCGCATCAGCACGCCAGCGGTAAGCATGTCCGAGGCCTTAGGCTTGTCAACCCAAACACTTTGTGTGCTGTGGGAAGCAAGTGGAATCACGTCCTGCAGTTTGTAGAGTTTTATTTATTGTAAAATAAAATATTTCAATTCAGTATGTGTCTGGCACTCTGACACATGGCACAGTGAATATGTTTGCCCCTGTTCTGTTATACTGTAGCCATTTTTGTGCATATCTGTCATGTAGCACCAACATGAGGGCATATACCTGTAGTAGCTTCCTCCCCCTGGCTTCCTTAAAAAGACCACTTCTACTTCCTGGTTGACAGTTTAATGTTCCTTGTGGAGAACACCTGAGATACCTGTGACATACGCTAATAGCTAGATTAGCTACATGTGCGAGCAATGAGCAGCTCAAAAGTATGAGGTGACAGTGATAAAAAATAAAGCAGTGGTTGTTGGTTTCCATTCCTGTTGGGTCTGACACGATATATATACAACTGGTGACTGCTAATAAAATTATAAAGGTCACTCCCTCCCTCTCTCCCCCTGACCCCTGCAATTTCGGATTTCTCTTTTGGAGTGATCTGCAGATTAAATAAACCACCCAATCCGAGGTGGATCCAAATTTGCAAAAAAAAAGTTTGCCCATCTGTACGTAGGAAGCCGGAAATTTAGTTTGTAACAGAGCACAGCCAAACGATAACCAAACGACAGCCAAACTTGGAAAATGAAAAAAATCCAAGGCAAACTCCTATGCCATTGTATGCATGTATAAAAATGCATGATATTTGTTCTCCTTTACACCTTGATAAAGTGCTCCGGCATGAAACGCGTAGGTGCGTTCATCCTCTCCATCTATTGCTGTCCTTGCAATAAACTGATCTGCTACTTTGGAGTTTGCCTTGGATTTTTTTTCATTTTCCAAGTTTGGCTGTGCTCTGTTACAAACTACATTTCTGGATCTGCAATACTTCAGACGGCCCGCCTTGGATGCTAGCGGATGGTCATGAAGCTGGCAGGTAACGGGCCAAAGTGCCCTGTTATATGCTAGTAACAGCTCATAATTGTTCCATATTTTGCCTGTACATGATTGGGTGTTTATTGGTGTGTCTCAATTTGTGGTTGTCAGGTGGACACCACTAGACACATATCCCTTTCAGGCCAATACTGATTATTATATATACTGGACATTTTGATAGCATCTGGACACTTATGCATTATATCTACAAGTTGTTTATAGAGCCACAAGTGATTTTTTGAGCACCACTCCCTACATCATACAATAATCCCTAGGAAGCCGGGCAGGAAGGGTTACATGGAGCTCAAAAGAAAATTATGTGAAGAAATAGTGCTTCCCTGTTGTGGAGTGAAATATAATAACAATAATTGTTGTTCTTGTTTAGTGCTGCTAGATTTACGCAGCGCTTTACAGAGACATTTTGCAGGCACAGGTCCCTGTCCCGTGAGCTTACAATCTATGTTTTTGGTGTCTGAGACACAGGGAGATAAAATAACTTGCCCAAGGTCACAAGGAGCCGGGCAACAGGAATTGAACAAGGTTCCCCTGCTTCAAACTCAGTGCCAAAGTCAGTGTCTTTACTCACTGAACCGCTCCTTCTCATCTGATATCTCATCGCTTTATAACATTGAAGGATTTAGGGTTGAGTGTAACTAACAATTGTTCTTTATTTTTAGTTTTGAAGTTTACATTTGAAACCGCGAATACAACATGCCTTATAAAGGCAAGCTAGGGAACATTGTGTATATATTCTCAATTTTTTTTCACAAGTCCTTATGACGGAAGAGTGTGATTCATGGCACAGCTGTAATCTTTAACATTTTTCTTTAGGTTGTCACGTGATGAAATTATACAAGATAGTACCGTCATCTTGATATGATGTAGAGATGAGAGAATATATATTAATCATTAAGTTTTCTGCTTTGCTGAGATATTCATGAGTCAATTACTTAAAAGAATTCGTTTCGCAATGATCAGTTTTAGGATTATTCTATAAGGACTGATCCTGGGCTTTTTTTTTCATTCTTTCAGGTCTTGTGCAGACCATTGAGATGCATGAGGGAATTGCATCCTTTTAGGCTACTGAAAGTTCAAAGGCTTCGAACACTTTTC
This sequence comes from Ascaphus truei, assembly GCF_040206685.1. Taxonomy (NCBI): domain Eukaryota; kingdom Metazoa; phylum Chordata; class Amphibia; order Anura; family Ascaphidae; genus Ascaphus; species Ascaphus truei. The sequence goes on along the minus strand of NC_134485.1, from coordinate 30,574,936 downwards.
AAAAATGTGGACATTTTGTGGACTTTTGGATTATTATTATTTTCCCATTTGTTTTCATCATTTTATTGGGGATCGGGGTGTGGTATGAATTTAAATATGTATCTGCACACAAAGTTTTTTTTTAAAGATTTTTTTACAAGACTGATAGTGATTTTGGATGAAGGAGAGCAGGTGAAACTGCTGTTATTGTAAAAATCCAACTACATTTGTTTGGTTTTACAATGGCATAGGAGTGTCCAAGAATGAGAATGGATTACATGAATAAATCTCACAATTGCCTGAGCTAAGGACTCAGGCAGCCGCAACACGGTGGTTCAAAGTGAGAGGATGACCTGCGTGTGTGGGAATGCAAACGCAAGACAACACAAGCTGTTATATGGTTAAATATATTCGTCCTACATACTATAAGGTACATGTAAAGGATTCCCCTTTTGAAATAGGAACTTCAGTTCAAATTAAAGCAGATGCCCCAGTGCCTGGAGCCAGATATATGAAATATAAATTGGTTACATGGGTTATTACTCTGTGCCCAGGACATACTTGAAAACGAGAGGTAACTCTCAATGTATTACTTCCTGGTAAAATCTTTTATAAATAAATAAAATAAATAAAATATTACGCCTACAGAATGGTTTGCTATGTTAAAATATCGCAATGGCATCACATACACCAAATTTCAGAAAACATATAGAAGATTGGTTCACTTTTTGTATAAAAAAAAAAAGCAGATACATCAAGAAGTAATACTATGGCTACCGCAGTATATTAGGATGGGCAAGTATGGGCATAGGCGTGATGAATTCAATCGATACAGGATCCTGAGGAACACATTACGTTTAATTGCTGGACACTCTATAGGGGAATTGATTGCTCAGATGGATGGGGGTAGCTGGAACATTTGGCTCCAGCAGAGTTAAGTGAAATCTTCTATAGCTGCAAAGGCAATTATGAGAGAGACGTTTATTGCTTTGGTAACAGTAATTTTCAGTTGGATACATTTTACACAGGTGCAGACTGATTTATCATCCTTACTCAAATAAATGTTGTTGTCTTTTTGTTTTCAAGTATAGCCTAAAGTCCTTATGGCCGAGGCAAGCACAAAATTGACCCAGTTTGCCATAGATCATGTATCATCTTATAAGATCATTATGGGAAGATGTAGTTTTGATGCCATGTTCTAACGCCTTGGGAGGGTGTCAGTACTTTTTTCACCCCGCTGGTTAAAATTGGTACTCTTATTGATGATCATGCGTTTTGCAATCAAACTAAATGGCAAGCAGTACAACTAGATCGCTGTAGTCATCAACAACAGGCTGTGTTGTGTATATCGTATCAGTTGATTGTGTTGAAAGACTGTTGACTACAATCTACTGAATGTAGTTTAACTGTCACTCCAATTGAAGTTGCTAACAAAATGATCTATCTGAGTTATGGGTGCATCTGTTCAACTGGTAAGGATATTGCTGGGCATTACTGACACTGTGAATGATAACGTTTTACACGATACTACTAAAATAATGAATATCATACATGAATTACACAGGGATGCACAATTATGGTTTGAGAGTCTTTTTGGCATTAGCCAAACTACAAATGCTGTTTTCGATCTACTTATTCATCCTATGATTTTGATTATTTTAACTAAAGTTATTTTAGACTTTGTTTAAGTATGTATTGTGTGACAATCTTAACTCAACTTAATCCCAGATTACTTAATCCCAGCTACAACACCCCAGATACAACCCCCTCAATACAAACACCCCTACCCCCCAAACACAACACCATTGCCCTCTCCCAATTACAATTTCCACTCCACTCCCAAATACAATTTCCACTTACCTCTGGTTGCCATTGCCACCAACGGGCCCTGGCTCTCGCCAGCTGCTTCCTGCCTCTTCCCACGCCAGGCATCTCTCTCTCCTGCCGGTGCATGCTGCAAGCTGGGTGTACCCAGAAGTCAAGCCCAGCTTCTGGCGGGAGGGAGAGGATGCATGGGAAGAGAAGGCAGCAGCTTGGGAGAGCTGTGGTCCGGTGGCAGCAAACAGAGGTCCGGCAGCTGGACGCAGAAGTTGGGTGGGCCCAATTTCCAGCGCTGGCTGGGCCCCCCACAGCCACTGGGACCTCAACACTTGTCCCGGCTCTCTCCCCTCCTGTCGGCTTACACACATAATCATATTATCTCTAACTGTCCATGAAATGGAACACAAGCTATTTTCAAGTTATGAAATGTCTGTAAATTGAATGTATAACATCTGTTAGTCTAATGCAACCATGTATTGTCACCATAACTCTGTGCCCAGGACACACTTGAAAATGAGAGGTAACTCTAAATGTATTATTTCTAGATAAAACATTATACAAATAAATATACAGCTAACGTGGTCATACCAGGGCTTGTTATTAAGAAATTGATTGGAAATCTATTGTGAAAGGTATTAAATGTTGGTCACTTCTCATTGGCTGGGGCAACTGTCATACTGAGAAGGTGCAAATATAAGGTCAATCTGAACTTGTGATTTACTGCCTATCAGGACATGGTGTCAAAAGTAGGACTCTTGCTTTACTACATCAGTACACTGATAATTGTATAAAACTTGTGTTATTACACCGAAATAGATACATGGGGGAATCCAGTTGACACTCCATTGCATTAGGTATTATGCTCAAGGGAAGAAAAAGGTCAGTAGGATGAACCGCAAGGTCATAACCAAGTAAGTACACTACAGTATACAGAGCATTCCTCTGCTCTTCCTCTCATTAACCTTTTAACAGTTATGACTTGGTTCTCTTTATAATCTTCCCTTTTTTTGTTAGTGCACAGTGAAGCTATTCAGCTGGTGGGTGAGAGCAGCCTGGAAAATGATTAACGATCTGGTGCACAGATTAAGAATATTCTGCAGCAAAAGCATGATCTTGCAGTGTCCAGCAAAAGACTGATGAGGCGAGATTTGTGACCTCTGGACATGTGAGGTATGGTACAGTTTATTTCTAGAAATGCCAAGTAATGTACATTATAATTTTTCTTTAACACTGCCATTCTTACCATATTTTATTGTTATTGCAGAGCCCATGCTATGATAAGATATCTGAACAAAATAAAAAGTGCACCAAGCACATGCATGGATTGCGACTGGAGAACAGCTGGAGGATGTAATCTTTTGAGATGAAACATCTGTCACCCTGGAATGATTCTGCACTGAGCATTCAGCAATAATAAAATAAAAATGTCCTTGAAACCAAGACCTGAGAAACCACTGAAGGTCTAGTGTGGGGGGGGGAGGGGGGTGCAAATCTCTAGACTCACCCAGGACCTTTTGTTATATTTGAAGGAAATCCAACTTCGGTGTTCATGTTGTGTACAGTAACTCTATCTTAGCATGAGCCTGTCCCTTTTGCCATCTACTCCAACAGTGTACCATTTTTTTTTTGTACCGCCAGGTATCATGGATAAAGCCTACTTACAGGAGGTCACAATAGCTTCAGACGTCAACATTTGTGAATACTTCCAATCTGGTCACGCGTTCTTCCAAAGCTAAAAACCATGGCTTGGCAATGTTTCTACCCTTTTTCCTTCTGCAGTGACTTGTGAGTCAGGGGAAGAGGAATGAGTGAGAGAATTACTGCAGTGGGGTGTTTTATGTACCAAACATTCAGTGATATTTCTACCTTTTTCTGTAAAGGATATATTTTTCCAGTGGTGAGCAGTTAGTGCCAGAGTAAATATGTTTTAATATAAAGCTATTAAACTATGTGTTATCCAACCACGGTGTGTGCTATTACTGTGCTGTATCAAACCAAATGCTCTAATGTTTGATCAATACAGTTTATTTCAAGAATAACATACATGGTATTAGTATAACATACATGGCTGTCTGTTTGAAAAACATGAATTATTCCCCCTCCTCCTCTAGGTGAGAAGCAGGGGGTCCCCGTTGCATAAAGTAACGCGGTAATTTCTTTTCTTTTTTTTACAAATCCAAGAGATCATTCAACTTTAACCTCATGAATCCTGGAGGCAGAGTGGTATACAATTCTGTAAAGAAAAAGAAAACAGATATTAATTATTATTCAATAAGCAGTTCAGTATCACTGCAAGGACAACCTCATTTACTTTAGTCACAGAGACAACAGGCAAAATTACAGAACATTCATCACACAGAGGACTTCACTAATAGAAAAGACACAAACTTCAGTAAAAGACTCAACAATCCAACTGTTAATCTAGCCTTGATACCCACAATGAACCCCAAACACTCCATGATGATGACCGGAATTTTCCCCAGACTTCTCTGGCAATAAATATTTGCATTTTACTTTATTTATAAAGTTCTGACATGTCCATCGTCACCCTATAGAAAAAACACTCAGCAAACAGACACTTAGAACAAGCCCTTGAAGCTTCAATGTGACTAAACTCAATAAGTGAGGAGCAGGTGATACCCATTAACAGATATTATAACCAGCGGTTGCAATTAAAACCCAGTTTTGCTTTTTTGTTGTTGTATGGAAATGGTCAGGAATAGGCAGTTCTCACACAAACACAGATTATGATTTACCGTGATGCATCCCACACTCCCAGTCTTGTCTTTGTAGATGACATGTACAGTCAGATGATGGTGGCATGAGGCATGTACAAAGTGTTGGGTGGGATGTCACCCCACTTTGGCTTTGACGCCATTTTCAGCACTGGCCTTCCCTTCAGCTTTACTGAGCATTTTAGTATTCTGACTGGAAGTCCCAGACTCCACTGCATTCTGACTGGAAGTCCCAGGCTCCACTGCATTCTGACTGGAAGTCCCAGGCTCCACTGCATTCTGACTGGAAGTCCCAGGCTCCACTGCATTCTGACTGGAAGTCCCAGGCTCCACTGCATTCTGACTGGAAGTCCCAGGCTCCACTGCATTCTGACTGGAAGTCCCAGGCTCCACTGCATTCTGACTGGAAGTCCCAGGCTCCACTGCCTTCTGACTGGAAGTCCCAGGCTCCACTGCATTCTGACTGGAAGTCCCAGGCTCCACTGCATTCTGACTGAGTCTCAGTCACTTGCCTGGCCTTTCGTTCCTCTTTATTGTGAAGATTATCTGTATTCTTGCTGGACTTACCCCCACCTTAAGTCACTTTCAGTGTTGGACTCCACATCACTGCAACAATGTTCCATGCACACACCTTATATACAGTACCTTGTTGTACAGGAGAGTGTACCAGAATGCAATGTGACTGAGGCCATGCAACGTGAATTTAACACTATTGAAATGAGTATGGGACTGTAACAGGGGCAAACCTGTTACCAGCATATAGAGCTGTCGGCTAGGTAGTAGCTAATCCCTGTCAGGAGGAAAGCAGGGCTACTAACGATCCCACCTGAGTGTAGCAAGGGTTTATATGTATATGTTTGTATTTACTTTATTTTCATCCAGAGGAAGGCAAACAAAAAACCCCAGTGAAACATTATCCAATGATGACTCTAAATACAGTAATACTGTAGCAATCAGATTTCTCCCTGGATCAACATTCTTCTCATGTTTATTTATTAGGTATTTCCCTGTATACCTTTCCTTTCTAAAAAGATGTCCAACTTTTTTTTTTTTTAAAGATATCTATTGTATCTGCCATCAGTCTCCCTGGATAAGAAAGTCCACATTTTAACTGCATTTAATGTAAATAACTCTTTCCTTAGATGCTGGTGAAATCTCCTTTCCTCCACTTTAAGGGATTATCCCGTGTAGTTTGTACTGCCCTTGCGATAACTAGTTCTTTGGAAATCTCCTAGTATTGTCCTTAAATAAACGTGTATACAGTTATCATATCCCCTCTTAGTCGCCTCTTTTATAATGTAAACAAATCTAATTTAGCTAGCCTCTCCTCATAAATCAGACTTTCCATCACCTTCATTCATTTAGCTCTTCTCTGCACTTTTTCTAGTTCCATGATGTCTTTTTTACGGAGTAGTACGCCCAAAACTGTACTATTAAAGGTGTTGTCTTACTAATGCTTTGTACAGTGGCATAATTATGTTTACTTTCCTTCCATCCATTCCCCATGTAATGCAAGATAAGATCTTGTTTGCCTTTGCAGCTACTGCATGACATTGGGCACTATTGCCAAGTCTGCTGTCTAAAGCACTCCTAAATCCTTCTCCATTACGTAATTACCTAATTTTGCCCCATTTAATTTGTACGTCACCTGTTTATTCTTGTTTCCCTAATGTTTATCTGTATAATGTAAACCTTGTATTTATCTGTAAACCATATATTTATATGTACTGTATTAAATCTAATTTGCCATTGACCTTCCCATGTTTCTGTCTATCCAAGTCCTTCTGGAGAAAAATTACATCCTGCTCTGCTTTTACTTCCTTACATAATTTTGTGTCATCAACAAAGACTTGCTCTCTATGCCACCTCAAGATCATTAATAAACAAGTTAAAAAGCAGATGTCCCAGTACCGATCCTTAAGGTACTTCACTTGCAACTTTAGCCCAACCTGAAAAGGTTCCATTTATGACATCTCTCTGTTGTCTATCCTTCAATCACTTACTGTACAAATCCAGGTTAAAATATTTTTTCCTTCATAAATGAATGCTTACTAGTACTAATAATTGTGTTATCCATTAGGTATTCGTGAATATTATCCCATACTAAACCTTCAAGTAGCTTCCCCACTAATGATGGCAGGCTTAGAGGTACTGTATGTAATTCACCTTTTGTGATCTAGCTCCCTTTTTAAATATAGGCCCCACATCTACTTTATGCCAATATGTTGGTACAGAGCCTGTGGAAATGGAGTCCTTGAATGTTAACTGTAATGGTTTTGCTATTACTGAACTTGGCTCCTTAAGAACTCTTGGATGTATGCCATCGGGTCAGGTGCTTTATTTACATTAATTTTATCAAGCCGCCAATGCACTTCTTCCTCAGTTAACCAGTTGTTTGTTAATGTAGAACTTGTGGCTTCCTCCTATAGCACTATTTTTGTAATTGATTCCTCCCTAGTAAATACAGACGCAAAGAATGTGTTTAATACCTCTTCTTCTTTTTCCTTTTCACCAATAATTTGCCTGCCCATCTGAAAGGTCCTATATTTTCTTATCTAATCTTTTTCATATTAAGTTTCTTAAAGAACTTTTTAGGGTTGATCTTACTTTTGTGCAATCCTTTTTTTCATTTTCAAATGTTAGATTTCTTACATTTCATATAATAAGCTCTAGCAGTGTGAGATAAACCAACTCTACTTCTCACAGAGTGCTCATACCTGTACAAAGCACTTAATCCTCTTCTGGGATAGAGAAGCATATGTAATAAGCAGTCTTCTGCCATGAGACACCTTCTGGTGCAGGATGAAACCTTACAGTCCATTGATTTGAATAGGCAGTAATGTATTCCAGCATCAAAGGTGCCTTATGACAGAGCACTGTTTATTAAATATGGCCCACTGTCTTTATCCTTTAAAAGTACTAACTCAACCCCCCAGGTCACTTTGTGATATTACTTTCTCTTGGCATCTGCTTTATTTTCTATGCTTCACCTTGTTTTTACTTGCGTGTTTCAGAAAACCTATGTTTTATTTAATCTCACTGGGCCTCAGTAACTCATTTCCTCATTACATATTATTATTACTTTCTGCTTGAAGTCCTTTCAAGGTTACAATAAAAAAAATAGATATCCCTTGGCGGTATGCTGTTAGTAGACAGTGTGCCCTGCCAGCCATCAGCTGGTTTAGCTCACAGTGTTAGAGGGGTAGCTTAGAAAAGCAGTGATTGTGGGTTCTTGTCCTGTTGGGTCTGACACCAGTACACAAGTACAGTCATTCTGGTTCCTTATGCGTATCAACTCTATATAGTTGGTATGGAAATCCTTTTAGGAAGTGTGGGGTGGGACTCATTTAAATATAATTTGCTTATACATTGGCATATCGCACAGCTCGGGTGTACTCCTTTTTCAGCACAGACAAATCTCCCTAATTTATTTGGAGGGACATTTGAGGAGATACACTACTAAATTGAAATCTCTCTCCCATTCAAAGCAGTATACAAGGTATTTAGATTGAGAATGGCACTCGAAGCACATATTACCAAATGTATGTGCACTTGGAGCAGCTGGTCCAGGGAGCATTCCGCTGTGGGAAGTGTGAGCAAGTGGTCTCTTTGGAGTCTCAGATTGCTAATCTGAAGAGGCAACTTGCGACATTGAGGGACATTGACTATCTTGAAAGGAGTTAAGTGCTCACTGATAAGGCCCTAGCTGGGACTAGTGTTGCAGATGGTGGAGCTGTGACTGAGGGCCAGGAAGAGGTAGGAAGCTGGGTAACAGTTAGACGGTGAAGAGGAAGAGGAAGGCCAGTTCTGAGCTGACTCATTCCAATGGATTTTCCAGATTGAGTGAATATATTGGGGGCATCAGGACACGAATGGCAAGGCTGGGGAATAGTTCCTCGAGCACCAAGGGGAGTCAGGATACTCAGACAAAGAAAGGTTGTGGTGGTATTGGACAGATTGTTGGGAGGGTCTGGGACTGACCCGGCGGCCTTGGTACACGTTGGCAACAGTGACAAAGCTAGAGAAAGATGGACGGTCCTGAAAAAATATTTCAGGGATATAGCCGCAAGCTTAAAGCAAGGACCTCCAAGGTAGTATTTTCATAAATACTCCTAGTGCCATGTGCTACCTCACGAATGCAATTAAAGCTCAGGGCATTAATGTATGGCTTAGAAAGTGGTGTAGAAGAAAGAGGGTTTGGGGTTTTTAGATCACTGAGTCCTTCTCTGAGACGTGCTATCTTTATAGTAGGGATGGATTGCCCCTCAACAAAGAGGAATTTTCTGTGCTAAGGGGGAGGCTGTTAAAACAGTGGAAAGAGATATTAAACATGGAAGGAGGGGTGGATAAGAAAGAGGTAATCAACTAGACAGAATAGATTGAAATAGGGAATAGCTATGGGTGTGGGGGGTGGAGTGGGGGGAAGTGGGAGTTTGGCAGGTAGTTAGGCACCCATATTAAATAGAGATAATACAGTACTAGTAAACTCCTAAAGACTAAATCCAATTGTAGTAGAAAGTCAGGAACAGATAGGATAACAATAGAAGTCTGGTAAAAACATTAAGTGTGTGCTTGCTAATGCAAGAAGCCTGGCAGATAAAATGCGGTACAGTAGCTCGAATTAATAAGCTAGAAAAGAGCAGTATGATATCATAGATATTACTTAGAGAAGGGTGAAATGTTTTGTCAGATTTGAATTCATAATCCATAATGGCAGCTTAAAATGTCCCCTTTAATTAAAAAAAAAAAAATGAATAATAACACTAATAAAAAAATAGGTTTGAAGCACGGGGTCTCCAGAGCTGAACCCTTTTAGTTTCAGCTCTAGGGTTCCCCTGCTTCTTGAGATACACACTTCTGTAGCGGATGACGTTATCTTCAGTTTCAAAGTCCGGGTCATGTGGGCCAATAGGAAGTCTTTCAAGTCATTTAAATGTCCTGTCCAGCCCCCTTGGTGATGTAGATGACCAAATATGTTCCTGTAGTATTCCCTCTCATGACATAGAGACCCATATTTAGGCATCTACGTCAACCAGGGAGTTGGGGCAGAGCAGAGACAGCTTCTTACCTTCAGAGCTGCTAGGAATGGGACACAGAGACTGAGACATATGCGCAGCTCATCTAAAAGGTTAGAATCGGTTTCTTGATGGCCCCGGAGGATTAACGCTGCAGGGTCCCATTCAGAAGCATGGACCTCGAAGAGTTAATTTTCACAGGCCTCTGACTGTTTTTGGGGCCACGATCATGCATGGTTGCTGTCCAGTCCTGAAAACAGCAAGTCTGGCCACATCTGTATACACTGTCTAATTAATATGTGCAATTAGCCACGTATAACGTAATACTTTAGCTGCAAAATGCAATAATGTTAATTGGTGACGGATAAAATGTGTGTAGATTTTGTTTCAAGCTTTGCTTGGATAGCTACAGTACAACTATTTGACTTTCTGAAGATTCACTTAATGGGAAAAATGAATTCTGAAACGTTATTCTTGGGGGTGCCACCTACATCAAATTGATAGCACAGCCAAACATTAGGCTGCAAGATCTTTGGATTTGGACTATTTGTTCCGCAGAGGATACCATAGTTGCACTATATAAGAATAACGGGATCACACTTTCACGCAACTGCACACTGTGACAATGGGGCATAAGTATTAAAGCAGAAGAGGTGCAATTGTGGGGAAATAAATCTGCATCGTACAGTAAGTATGTTAGAGAAATATCCTAGTCATACATATCGTATAATTGTTTTGCCCCAGAATTGCATCACTTTTACCTTCTCCTATTTACCAATTATAATTCTGGATAACATGTATTCTACCAGCAAAGTAGGGAATGGTGGATAGAAAATGGTAATGAAGCAATCAAAGAAGCAATCAAAGAAGCATATGCGTATAGGGAAAAGATTTAATGATGGGCACTGGAGATTATGCTCAGCTCATTGAATTCCCGAGTAGCCAACAACGAGGACCAGGATTCTTAATAACGGGATAGCGTTGGGAATCTAAACCTTAGGCTAGTTTTACTATTTATTTCTTACTGTACATGTGAAAAGCAAAAACATGGAAAGGGAAATAGATTGGAAATCAGCACATGTAAACACATTCCGTTCAACAGTATAATGGGCACCATTAGGAAACTAGATTACACTTCTCAGAGTTAATATCCATTTTACAATAGATATTAAACCCGCAGCCAAAAAAATACTATTATAAAACTTCCACTTTAATTGCCTGACAACTTCGGAATTCTAATTAGTCATAAAGTGGCACATTTATTTCTTGATTGCTGCAGAACTGGGAGTATAATTCATCTCTCCCCTCACGAGTATTGTGCAGCCTTTCGCTATTGAGCTCTAAAAGACTTCCAACCTGAGGTATTGATACAATACTACAGTATGTCTTGCTTTTCTTCCAAACGTTACTATCTAAAATGTTTACCCCCCTCTTCTGTTCACTATAGATGTAGCTAAAAACAGCAGTCCAATTATGTTTATTTGTAATTTAAATCACGGGGTCTCTTTTGCAGGGTCATATCACTTCTACGCTGAGGAACCCCCCTACCTCCTCCCCCCCCAAGGATCACTGATGTAAGCAAAGTTTTTTCTACCCATAGTGCTGTCTAATTGCAGCACTCAGCCTTTAGGAAAGGGCAGTGTTATTGGAATGTTGACAGAATAAACGACAAAAGCCCCAGTGCTACATCCAACTTGACAAAGTATATAGATACATGCTTATCTGTTAATCTTTTCATAAGCAAGGATCATTTAGTTCAATTCTTTGACCAAAGTATTTTAAGCCTACCACCACATCACTGTATGGCCGATCTGCAGGTCCTAACACTGCTGCACCTGCATAAAGCTCTCCTAACCTCTCTAATGGAAGGAGAGCTGTCTTTGATAGACTGATCATTCACAGGCACTTATTAAGAACTGCAATTAAAAAGGTTGGATAGGTGAGCTTTAAAACAGGGAGGACCCACATGGAGGTTTGTGACCCCTCCTCTTGTTTTCACATGGAGGTTTGTGACCCCTCCTCCCTGTTTTCAAGCTCACCTATCCCACCTTTTGAATTGCAGTCCTTGCTGAGCACCTTGCTAAAACAGCTCTCCGTACCTTTGGGATGGTTATGAGAGCATTTTGCAGGTGCAGCAGTGTTAGGACCTACAGAGGGGCCATACTGTCAGGTTGCATGTAGCACTAGGCTTTTTTGTCTTTTTGTTTTATACACGAGGTCACAACCTCAGTAGCACGCTCTGTGCCACAAAACCATACAGTATACTGTAATGTGGTGGATTTGGGTTCTGAGCTTACAGGGGCTGTGTGTGTTTGTAAATGTTGAAAGAATATCTAATCGCAAAGCTCTGTATCAAAGAAACTACTCTGAGGCATCCTATAACCTACAGTATACAGTACAGGCATCCAAATGCAAAATGGGATTGTTGTGGATTAGGAGAAGACCTGTAATTATTATGTAAGCAGACAGTGCTTAAATTATAGGAAGTGATTTCAGTTCTTCTTTTGAAAGATTGTGGGGAATGTTAATATAAAAGCCTGTCACGGGAGACCAGGGTTATTAACACATTTTATACCGGGATCATATGATTGAGCAAGACAAGGCAGTAAAAAATTTGTAATTTATTCCACAAAAAGACATACACACAATGAATCACAATTTGCAATGAAAAACACACTTCCTGGGATCTGGGCTAACGAACTAAGCTTTCCTAAAATGAAATGTTAACAAATGAAGTCTGTACGAGTCCTTTCCAATGACCGGGAGGTACTGACAAAAGTCCTGGAACGCAATTCAGAATGCAATTCCAGGCACTACCACTACGTTCCGTTTTCAGAACTTAGCCCCTGTTAAGAGTTGAAATCTTTGAAGCCGGCTCGCGTCTATTTCTTCCAGAGCATCTTTAAATTTGCCACTGATGGTTTGGCGCTTGGAATCTGAGGTCCTAATTGGCTGCAAGGTTTCTTATAGGTTTTGGAGTCCCATTCACAAACCATTACAGCCAATCAGCGCGTGGGAATTTCCCTGCCAGTCTATCACCAAGTTGCCGGTATTCTGATGCCGGGTGGGCACCTTTTCCAATTCTGCTATTGGGCATGTGCCAACCTGGCACCTCTGCCTCTTAGCATATTGAGCCCCCCGCTGTCCCAGGCTCCGCAAAGTCTGGGGTTGGGCAAATAGTTGCCGGTTAGCCCTTTGTTAGACCAGGATGTGGGTACTCCAGTATAACTGCAGTACCCCGCCTGTTCTAACACCTTGGCATCCCTGAGGCTTTCAACTCGGGACCTGGGCAGACTCAGTGGCACCAAGTTTGGTAGCCATCTGGTCTCTCAGAACCCTGGACTTGGAAATCCCACAGTTCATTCACAGGCTACATGTATATCCACTTATCAAATATTAACTTTAATAAAATATACTGTGACTCTGTACTTTAGGTTAAAAATGCCTAAGTCTCCTTTTCTGGTGTCAGGGATAGAATAAGAATATATGCTCTTACTAGCCTTATCCCTGCCACGCTGTAAAAACCTGACTTTATCTTTATCCCACAAATAAAAGCCTCACAGCTTTATCACATAGCTGGGGCACCCCCTATACTCAGGTCGGGTGACTTGGGTATGAACTGGGCATCGCCTGTTGTGCTAAGGACCCCTGTACCATTCTGGGATACTTTGATCACCTGTGCCCTGTTTTTACCTTTCTGGTCTGTGCTGAAGCAGAGAAGCCTGGCGGTGAGTCGCAAGAATGTTCCTAGATTAGGATTTTGCCTGGAGCACTGTACTTCGATATATCAGAGAATCTTACCTGATTCTCGGGTACATCTTTGGGTTATCCAATAGCTTTTGGACCCTGCTACATAGCAACAATCTGACAAGACTTTCTACACAAAACCCACTCTGAAACTCCCGGCCCCGCAATCTCTGCTTGCTGGCACTCCTGGAAAGACAAAAACACAAAAATATTGTATTGTCACATAATTTACACAGTCACAGTGACGCATATATGACAGTCAGGTCCAAGAGCTGACACTCCCGGACCTTAAAAACGGATCAGGGGTAACCAAGTGGGCTTAGCCTTTATTACTGAGCCTGTTTACCCCCTCACTGTCACAGGTACTATTAATAGTGAGAGAGAGACAGAGAAAAGAACTATAAGCATCAAAAGTAAGGAAGACAAAAATGATTTACATTTGAAAAGCAATGCTTTTAAATTGTTTGCTTTACAACTTTGCAATTTATTTTTTACCTAGTTACAGTAGATTGAATTTGACCAGAGTTAAATAGCACGTATTGTATAAGTAAAATCCTAAATATTAACAGTGAAATGATTCCAGTAGCAATTAGCATGTGTAAACATACTTCGCATAATACAATTATAGTCACCATTGGGAAACTAGATTACTACTGTTTCATTTTACAACAGATATTAAACCTGGAGCCAAAAATGTGTTACAAATCCACTGCTTCAATTGAATGACTTAAACTGAATTATAACTAGTCATAAAATGTATATATTTTAAGATAGTCATAAAACTGACACAAATTAAGTACAGGGGATGGGGTGTTTTGTTTTGGTCCTGTCTTGGACATTTATCAAGATGTATCTTGATAAAGGTCCAAGTCAGGATGGAAATGTCGATCATATAATTACATATAATTAAACTTCACTTCTGATTCTTGCACAAGCCCTCTTGATGGCTGTTATTTGCCTTTTGTTAGGCGCTCAACAATGCTACTCCATCTACGAGTGGAAAATATAGCACCTGAGACAGCTGTACTGTGAGTGTTTGTGAGTGCACCTTACATCATAATTGTTTTGCAGAGGGCCGCAGTTACTAGACACTGTGACCTGTAAATTCCACATCTACATTTAGCCCTCCAGCAATACTGCTATGCCTAATTTCTTACATAGTTTATCTCTGACTGTCTTAGAAATAACACCAGCCGATGCAAATGCAGACCCTAAACAGTCTCCCCATTATGCTGCACCCTTGCTGCTCCTGTCCACTAAGCCAGCGTGGACAGTGTTAACCTCAAAGAAAAGACAGATATGGCTTCAAAGAGTTTACAATCATCATCTCCTCACGCCTGCATGTCTGTGTTGTGGGTGTCTGGCTGAGCTTCCTTCACTTCACCTCAGACCTGTGTTTTAGGAATAACGCCAAAGTTGCAGCAAAGGCGTTAGCTGCCATTAGTTGCCCTGTATAATGAAGCCTCTCTCCCTTCACACATTCCCCTGCTCTTACAGCTCTATCTCTGCACGATCCCATTTACTTCTTCCCCAACTTCAACTCCTTCAAATAACTAGCAACTCTCAGCACACCAACCTTTTTGCTCCCAACCCCCCCCCTGCTCCCGCCCCCCCTTGCTCCCGCCCCCCTGGCTCCCGCCCCCCTACCTTATGCTTCCATTCTCCCTTCTTTTCAGTTTGCAAGCTCCTTGGAGCAGGGCTCTCCTTACCTAACGTACCAATGTATGTTAATGTTTGATATCTTATTATTGTCTTCTGACCCCATTATCCTGCACGGTGGAATATTTTGGTGCGTTATACATAAATAAATAATAGAAAAATTTTAAAACCACAATTAATTAACTAAAGCAGAAGGATTATAACAATATGTATTTCATTGGTTTATATTTGATTATTTTGCCCATTTCTAAAACGATTTTTGGAGAAATGTACAGTATGTGTGAAGTAAAGAAGAAAGCATCTATCTCTTTTAACCTTGATGAGTAGAGGATTTCACAAAAAAAGCATGGAGCTTGTGGGAACAGTATCCAACTTATTGACATTTTTGCAGCATCACAAAGCAAACATGGTTCTGCAATGGAAGTATATATACTAGAAAATTTATGAGGGTGTACCAGGCACCAGTCCTCCAGAGACAAAATTGGCATGGTACTGGGGTTTAAATTAGATCATAAATATTCTGGTTATGATGGAGCTGTGCCTCATGAGCTCATTAAGGGTGAGTTCATACACTATATTTCTTCCCATCAGTTTCTATTGCATGTCTATCCAGTGCCGAGTGTACACATATGATGCACTCATTTATTTCTGCAATATTAATGAGCAAGTTTTAAAAAGCACAAAAATGCCACCCTACAGTATCTTGACCCTTTTGCTGCTAGAAGGTGAACAACGCAGTGATAACTTAAAGGGACGGCCATTTGGGCCTGTGTCCCTGCTAAATAGCAACAGCACAATCGAGGTTTCAAAAATATAACTAAAAAATATGTATGAACAAAATGAAAGCCATGACTATGGCTCAGACACATTTTCTTTATAGAAATAACAAAATTTTAAGTACTGTAGGTAGATTTCTGCTAACATTTAAGGCAATCATGAAATGAGGTGCATTTCAAATGTCAAAAGGAAAAAAAGGTGATCAGTGCGCAACTAGAACATAGTCCCACATAAAAACACGTGCTGACAGTGACACAATTTGGAGTGATTAAACCTTGTAATGGAGGTCACTATGATGCGTCTGCAGCCTTCATGAAGGGGTTGCTCGACACCCCAGCTATTGGAGAAACGATACAAAATCAAGGCGCACAACGCACATAGTGAAGTCAAGTAAAATTATGTTGTTTTACTAAAAAGTTAAAGGTTCTGCGTACATCAATTGAGAATAAAACAGGCAATTGGTTAGTGGGGTTACCACACGGTGAGTCAACTGGAACGTTGTACAGCTCTTCAGTGGAGGCAGTTCAGGCAGCAGGAACACATCCGTACCCGGCCAGTAGAGGAACCTTCGTGGAGCTTTGTGGCAGACTCCGTTTGTCCGAGTGTTAACAGGTGGTATATCCGGTAATAGTCCCGTTTCAGAGTACAGAAAACTCTGTGAGTCCCACACGCCCACCTGGAGCACTACCAGTGCGTCGCTCTGCTCCGTGATGCGCCTGCCGGTGACGTAATGGGATTCTTCTCCCCCTCCGGAGTATGGAGGAAAGTCCAGGGCAGCGTCAGACACGTAGAGCAGCGGGTGATAGTGAGGGGGGCAGGGAGGGAAACCGAGTGCTTGGCACAGCACCAAGGTCTGGAGAAGATTGGGGAGCAATATCTTTCAACGCGTTTCGTAACTAAAAGTTACTTCTTCAGGGATGCAGACAGCTAGGGAAATGCACGCATATATATACCCAGCATCCCAAAGTTATTGGCTCAGGTTTCAAATTACCGCGCCAATCAGTGAGCTTGCAAGAGATTGTCCCACAGCCATCCACAAACATTGATACACAATGAATAAAAGAAACAGCAACATATTTAAAATACATAATAATACAAAATATATAATACATTTATGATCAAATTCTGAAAGAGAAAAAGCCACAATTAGAGATACAGTAATGAGATGCAGCATATTGTGAACACAAATGGAAAAGGGAAAGGGTTCAGAAGGTACATATCAGCATGGGAAAATAAAGATTAATATAAAGACCAGATGTCTATGTCTTCATTTAACCCTTTGGGAGTCCGGGATCCAAGTTTGTATATCCAGAAGGTTTCTTGGTAGGAGAGGCTCTTAATTCTATCGCCTCCTCTCCTTTCCCTAGGAACAATTTTAATGCACTTCAACATCAATTTGGATGGATCCTTATTATGATGTATTGCGTAATGACGCGACAGGCTGTGTTTCTCGTACCCATTCTTTATATTTCTAATATGCTCCTGTATACGGATCTTTAAACATCTTTTGGTGCGGCCTACATACTGGAGACCACACTCACAGTTAACTAAATAGACCAAATGAGTTGAATTACAATTAATAAAAGAATCGACGGCAAAGCTCTCACCACTCGCAAACGAATTTTATGTTTTTCTCTCAGTGTGTAAGTGCTTACATATCGAACACTTCCCACACTGAAAGTTACCAATGGGGTTGTCACTAATCCAGACACTTGGGTTAGATTTAACCTGAATAATGCCCACATCACTCGGGGCTAAAGTATTTGTAGGCGGACGCTCACAGAGGTATGCAAGGGAGACTGGTTATGGTGAAATTAAATAAGGCTTTTATTGCGCATGTTTCCTTAATATCAGGAAACCATCCAAACAAGGGGTAAACAAAGCTTATATTCACTTGGGAGTATTTCTAGTGAAATACTATGCAGTCCACAACTCCCTTTAGATAAGCATGTCTCTCAGCCCCAAACATATATCATGAAATGAGCAGATATAAAAAGTCTTATAAATGAAAGTCTTATCTGTTCCTGGTGGTTTGGAGGGAAAATCTTCTCTGTTCCTGGTTGCTACCTTTTCCTCAGGGTTTTGTTAGCATTCAGGTTTAGAAGTTTCCCCTGTGTCTTGCAAGCGCCTCTTCTGGTAGACTCAAGATGTCTGTCCCCATGTCAGTCTAACAAGTTGTGAGAGTAAGGGACAACCTTCTTCCTGTCTCAAAAGACAGGCTTTTCTAAGCAATCTAATCAGGCAGGTGGTGTTTGTTAATTGACTACCAGCAGTTAACCACCACACTGCTGGATTAGAGGCACATTACCTGAACAGGGATAACTCCCCTGTTACATACCTCCCCTGTTTGTGGGAAGCTTGGGCTTGCCACGGCCAAAGCCCATCCTTCCACTCTCATTCTAGATATCTCTGTGACTTGAATGAGAGTGGATGGAGGAAGAGAAATCTCAGTCCCGCTGGGATTGGAGACCTTTCTCCAGTTTATTCGTGTCTCCTCCCGAAAGTGCTTGAGATCAGCACTCCTCAGTCGCTCGAGGAGGACTTTTTCTAAGTATAGTCTTTTTGCTATGTGCGTGGTCATGAGATTTCCCTCGCATCGGGTGCTCGTCTTATTGTAGGCAGACTGTATGGCAGCAGTTGCAGAGCGTTTAAAAACAGCCCTTTGAGTTTTCTGCTCTTGAATCTGTCTCTCTGCCTTTTTCCCACTCAATGGGGTTGCTAGTTCAACTCTTTGGGATTAAGTTGTAATTCCACACCCACTTCCAAAGAATGTCCCATCTTTTCAGCTTCATCAGCTAAGGATTCTTCTGGTTTTGATTCAGCACGTGTACCTTCTTTTATTGCCTGTTGGGTGGCTGAAGGTTTTGCTAGTGCTTGTTTAGGTAGTTCAAATTTTGCAACCTTGTCTTTCAGACAAGCGGTATTCCCAGCTCTCACTGTACCGTTGTCTTCATGGGTTTTAGTGGCTGTGGGATACTGACGCTTAGTCAGGGTCAATACTTGTCCTTGTAGAACTTTCATCTCATCTGCGAGAGAGCCCTGATTTTTGAGTGCGTCTTGCAAGTCTCTTCTCAGGGAATTTATCTGCATGCTTTGCTTTCTCTGAGCTTGCTTCCACATTTTTATTGCATTGTGAAGCACTATGAACTTCTTTGCTTGGGCCACAGTTACTTGTTTCAATTTCTGGACCTTCTTGTGCTCCCTTTTGTGCCAAGTCACCTGGGTTCTAAGCTTGGCCTTTGGTGATGTTCAGGGTAGCCTTAAGTTTCTCATGAACAAAACAAAAAAATAACCCCTCCAAAAGCGCTAACCTACACTAAACTAAGTGCTAACAATATTGTGCTAAAACAATGATAAGTGCTGGTGCAACATCAAATTAATATCAAAGTGATTTACACAATGCTGTGAGAAAAAAAAAAAAAAAAAAAAGCAGCTAGGTGACAATAATAACAGGTATTTCCAAACCTGATAACCACAGTGAACAAACAAATATAAAGTCCCCAGCGCTAAAGTCCAAGATTCCGTGATCTTTAAGGCAGTCTCTAGTCTTTAAGGTGGTAGTTGGGCTCTGATATAGATGCTCCAGATGGGATGATGTCCTTGATGTAGATGGATACACCGTCTGAAATAACAGATAAACAGACACACCTGATTGCGCAGTGTGTTACAGCAATCAGAGCCCTATCTGAGATGTGAAAGAATCCTACTCACATAATAAACGCCAATATATTCAGTGGAGAGGATCTGTGCTTGCTCCCCTTCTAATCCGCTCCTCACACGAACCCCACGTGGAGACAGCTTACTGGGGACAGCTTACAGGGTACACCCTCTATCCTCAATGGCGTCGGGGATGCGTCCGTTAAGGTACCTCCACCAATGTGAGACAGGAATACGTACAAGATAGTGTAGTATGAACAGACCTTTATTTCCTAAAACACTATAAAACGTGATAAAATACACTCACAGGGTGCAATAACAGATGGTATTGCTCAATATGCCATCCGCAGCTTGCATTTCCTGATACCACACCGGAGAGAATCACTGCACACAGACACGCTGTCGACTTGGCGTGTGACGTCAGTGCTATAGGAAGCTCTCCCTGCGGCAGGACTACAATGGCTGGGATGGTTCAAAAGACTAAGCTCCTCCTCCCTACGCGTTTCGTGACACGTGGTCACTTCGTCAGGGGTTGGTGGAGCTTAGTGTGTGATGCCTTATATGCAAACCCAGATGGAGAGATACTCCTACTAGGGGTGGGGCTTAGCTGCAATGTCGGTCAAGGGGGATCAGCTCTGTCACTAACAGCGCGATCGGGGTTAATGCCTTGCCAATAATAAACATATATACCCACATAATGTGCAATAAATGGGAACAATACAATGAATATATTAAGAACAAATAAAAATAATAAAACAATCATACTTACATATAAACAGCCATGTATTACCATGGTATAGATCACATATTTATAAAATTAATAAATTCAATATGCAATCCCTGAATGTTTTACATAAAATGTCCCACTCTGTTTAACTGGGATAAATTAAGAGTCCTTCAAAAAGGCTGCAAGGTCAAAATCAATGTTAAGGCCTAGGGGGGTCAAGGTCTTAAGTGTGTAAATCCAATAACTTTCTCTTTTGGAGACTGTATTGAGCCTGTCCCCCCCACGCCAACTACTTTTGGGATTATCAATCCCTATACATACTAGACCTTCTGGACTCTGATGATGATGTAGTCTGAAATGGTTTGAGACACTATGTGTCTCGAGACCCCTCTTTATGTTATAAACGTGTTCAGCGAACCTTCGTTTGAGGGGTCTCCCAGTGCGGCCCACATATTGGAGTCCGCATGGGCATTCCAGCAAATAGACACAGAAGTTGGTTTTACAATTGATGAAGGTTTTTATGTTAAAGTTTTTTCCTGTCACATTAGATTTAAAAGTCTTTGTTTTTTTACTGTGTTTACAACCGATGCAACTTTGGCATGTATAGTAGCCTTTAAGATCATTTAACCATGTAACATGGTGATCTCTCAGGCCATCTAACGGACAGCTAGGTGATAAGGAGAATTTCAAATTCTTTGCTCTTTTAAACACTATTTTAGGTTTACTGGGTAGGATGCTCTTAAGGATTGGATCCCTTTGGAGGATGCCCCAATGTTTGATCAGCGTCTTAGATATGATGGGAGCTATACCACTATACTGTGTGATAAAAAATGGAAACTTGGCCTGACCATTCTCAGCCATTTTCCCATTTCCACACAGCAAGGACGCTCTATCAGTATTATTAACCTCTTTGATCGCAAGATCCAATTCATGATTTTTATACTCCCGTTCAATGAATTTAGTTTTTAACTCCTTAATTTGCTGTTGGTACACAGAGTTTTCCGAACAATTCCTCTTAATTCTAAGTGCTTGCCCCTTGGGGATGTTACGCAACCAATTGGGGTGGTGGTGACTGGATGCCAAAAGGTAAGTGTTGGCATCTACTTCCTTATGGAAGGTTTTGGTGTGGATGATGCCATTCACTACATAAAGGGAGAGGTCAAGAAAGTTTATTGAAGTTCTATCCTGATTGAACGTGAATCTAAGATTCCGCGTATTATCGTTCAAATATAATTTGAATTCCTCCAGTCGGTCCAGTGGTCCCCTCCAGACACACAGCACATCGTCGATGTATCTTTTCCAGAGCACCAAGTTTGCACCAAATGGGTTAGAGGACCTGATATGGTCCTCCTCCCAAATAGACATAAACAGATTTGCATAACTAGGTGCAAACCTGTGGCCATGGCAGTGCCGCACGTCTGGAGGAAGAACCTGTGGTCATGACTGAAGAAATTATGCGTCAGAATAAACCTGATTCCATCCAGAATGAAATTTTTCAACTTCTCATCTACTCCAATATCCTGTTCTAGGACTCTTTTGATAGCATCTAGTCCCATCTGATGATCAATGACCGTATACAACGAGACCACATCGCAGGTGACCCAGCACAGATCTTCCCCCCACGTAAGGTCCTGCACAAGGTTTAATACCTGCGATGTATCCCTTAAATATGACGGGACCCGTACCACATATTTTTGAAGTAGATGGTCTAGGAATTGGGAAAGGTTGGAGGTGAGTGAACGGATCCCAGAAATTATTGGGCGACCGGGGGGTCTGGTGAGACTCTTATGGATCTTCGGGATGAAATAAAACACTGGGTTTCTAGGCTGTTCGATCATAAGGAATTCAATTTCCCTAGTGCTAATAACTTCATCCCGAAGGCCCTGATCCAAAAGAGCTGCCATCTCTTCTCTGAAGGAGTCTGTTGGATTGGACTCTAATTCCTGATAGGTGGTGTTATCTCCCAGAATTCTAAGAGACTCCTCTCTATAGTATGAGGAGTTCATCACCACGACTCCTCCCCCTTTGTCGGCTGATTTAATTACTATCTGGGAATTGGACTCAAGAGATTTAACTGCCGCCTTTTCTTCCTTACTTAGGTTTTGTTTGCGGCATTTGAAATCATTACTGGCTTCCTCTAAGTCAGAAATAACCATTTCGGCAAAGGTATCTACAAAGTTTCCCTTCATACCTCTTGGGTAAAAGGTGGACGGTTTTTTAAAAGGAGTGAGGGGAGGTTTTGTCACCGTTGGATTGGTATTGGGTAGTATCACAGATCTACTTACTGCGTCCTTTAGATAGTATTTCTTGAGGGAAATTTTCCTCAGAAATCTATGGACATCAACATAGATGTTTAACATGTTGGGTCCGCTTACTGGGGCAAAATTCAAACCTCGAGATAGCACATCTAGCTCCACTGGTTTTAAATCAATGCTACTTATATTGAACACATTGCTCTTTACCAATCCCTTTTCTGGTTTGGCCTTCTTTGTTCCCTTTCTCTTCCTTGTGCCTCCTCTTTTTCCTCGAACTCTTCCAATCTCTGCCTTTTCTTTTCTACCCTTACTTGTTCGTGCCTGTCTGGTTTGGCTCTTGTGTCTCTCCACTGTTCCCGTATTGGTGCTCTGCCCTGGCGCTGTTCTAAAAAAGAATTCTTATTTTGGGTATTTGTCTCAAAGTTTTCTCTATGGGTCCTATCTATAGGTGATCTTTCACGATAGTGATGACCCTCATACTTTCTGTCAACCGGCGATCTGTCCCTATATTCATACCCTACGTGGTGTTGTTCTTCTTGAAAACTTTTATGCAAACTTTGATCTCTCTGATCTTGCTTATTAGACTTCTTTTTTCCTTTACCAGGGTTAGAGCTAAGTTTGTTAACTTTAATTAAAGATTCTCCTTTCCTTTCCACTATTATATCCTCTGTTTTTTCACTCCTGGTGGAATCTATCCTACCTCTAGGTGTACCGGATAATTGATTTATCTCGTGACCTCCCGTTTCTGTTTCTACAATTGTAATTATCTTTTCTATTTTCCAGTTCCTCTGTCTATTTTCATCATAGTCCTTTTTGTCCCTGATGAATTTTTTATGCTTTGTCAATTTCACCTCTTTTTCAACCTTATCAATCCGTGACGATGTTTTTTCTTCTAGGCTTTTATACTCTGGAAGCTCTATGAAGCTCTATGAAGGGTTCCAACTGTTCTTTAATGGAATTTATTTGTCCATCCAGAGCCTCCAGTGTAACTGCCCTACGCTTGATAAGGTGTAGCATGAGATTGACTGAGCATGTATCTAGTATACAATTCCATTCTTTCAGGAATTCCTCATCCTCATAGTCAGATGTTGGTGGTTTCAGGACTCTGAGCCCTCTGGGAATCCTTTTATTCTCAAGATACTGTTTGAGAGTAAATGTTTCCCAGATCTGCCTCATCTCCTGCGTCAGTAGTTTTTCTGGCTTTCTTTATCTGTTTCCATGAGATCATTGGCATCATTAAGTTTCTCATGCTGCTTTGCGGGGACATACTGGGTAATCAGACGTTCCTGCAGCACTTGTATTTCTTTAACAGCCTGCAGATTGTCTTCCTGCAGAGTTCGCTGCTTCTCCTCGGACATCTGGAGGTGCGTACGCAGACCTTGCAGTTGGTTCTGCAGTCGGTGCTCTGCTTCAAACTTCTCACCTTTCAACAGTCTATTTATTTCCTTAAGCTCGTGCAGCTTTTCATTCTTTTCCTTGACTTCGTCTGTCAAATGAAAATTTTCTTCTTCCAGTTTTATTTTTCTCTTTTTAATCTTAAATTTTCTCCTTTTTCAGTCTCTGTACTATTCAGGGCCTCCTTGCAGTCCTCCTTCCATTTACGCACATCTGCTTTGAGAATGACAGTCTCCTGGCGTGAGACTTCCTTCTCTAGGTTGAGGGTCTGAAGCTCCTTCTGAGAGACTATGAGATCTGTCTTAAGATTGACAATCGTTTCTTTAGAAATGTCCAGCTCCTCAGTGAGACTGTGTAGTTCCTTTCTGGAAACTTCCAGGTCTGTGCGGCAGCTGTTGGTCTCATGATGTGAGGCATCCAGTGCTCTGCAGAGTGCCTGAACCTCTTGCTGGAAGACTGTCATCTGCTTCAGTGCCTCCTCATACTTCCGCTTCAGCTTAGCCATGATTTTATCAGATTGGCTCTGCTTTTCATCCATGGCGGAAATAGTAGCATTTGCAGTATCTAACTCAGTCTTGAGATCGTCCAATTCTGTCCTGGCTGCAGAGTACATTGCGAGCACATGTTCCTGTAGCTTCACGTTATTTTTCAGTAGCTCCGCGTAACCATCTTTCTTTTGTTTCAATTGTTCACGGAGTATATCACAGTCACGCCTGGCATTTTTCAGGGCATCCTCAGGGCTGGTCAAGGGATCGACACTCACTGGTTCCGGCTCCGCTTCCCTGGGATGGTTGGTTGAGGGTTCCTCACTGTTGGCACCGGACAGACCCTTCTTTGGGGTACACGACTTCTGCCTTGGGCCCTCTGGATATTCGGTTAACCGCGGGACGAATTCTCAATTTTCTCTAGGCTGCAGGGCAACTCGGTCCCCCTTTTCCTCCACAGGATCTGCAGACGTGTCTGTTCCTTCCACGGTAAGTGAAGAACCGCTTTTCTTTTTCTTTTTCCGCCTTTTTGTTTTGGATGACTCCATCCCCTCAGGAATACTGGGGTCTCCTTTATTTGATACTTCAGCAGCTTCATTATATACGCCAGGCTTTTCTTGCAGTTGCTTTAGCTGACAGAAATATTGGGTGATCTGCTGCTCCCGCTCTTTCTCCTGCTGATCATATTCGTCATCATATGGAGCGGTCTTTTCGGTTCGTGCCAAGTTCAGGCACCCCCACCATTCTTGGGGTGTTTTGTGGGTGTGACTCGGTTTGGTTCCCCGTAAGAGATGTCTTCCTCCTTATTGGACTGGAAGGGCCACTCTTCCGTGCGGTAGGGTTCATTACAGGAACACTGCATCTTGTCCTCCATTTTGGGGCACTCAGGTATAGTTTTCTTCCTGACCTAAGGAGGCGCTGTTGCCACTGTATTTGCTAGAATCCCCAATTGTGGTAGTCCTACAAGTGGGCATATTTTGCTTGTAGAGGTCGTAGCTCTCACAGGCATCTCTGTAGACTTTTTCTTTCTTGGGTAAGTTTTACAATATCAGCAGTACTGTGCACACATTTTCTCTCATCAGGTATACAGGATGTGCAGTTGTTAGGTTAAAAAGTCTATTTGCTTTACACCATTTACTTGCTAGGTTTAAGCTCTCATTAGGTATGCTGGATGTGCAGTTGCTAGGTAAAAACTTCTGTTTGCTTTACACCATTTACTTGCTAGGTACAATCTTTCTGCTTCAGCCAAATAATGTGATTTTCTGCTTGAGTTCAGTCTCAACTTTGGGTATTATGACATTCACTCTTCACACTTTGGGATACCTTTTACACAGCTCAGCAATTCCTTTTTTTTTTAGTAGGCAATTTTACCCTCTGCACTTGTTTACTGAAAATTCCCCTGCTTCAGCACAGTCTTGCATCAATTTTCACATTTTCTGCATATACTCCATTCACAACTGGTAGTCCTATGTGGTGTGGCAGCCTTTACTTGCAGAATCAGTACCGCTCGTGGGTCACCATCTGTATTCACTGCTTCATCTAAACATTTGAAAACCACAAACGCCTATCCCTTTTAAGGGCTAACTCACTTCTTGAACCCTGACTATGGCTGGAAGGCAAACCCCCTATTTCAATGACCATATTACACTTTATTGTGATAGGCAAATAAGGTTTACCTGCTTCAGCAGTCTCTCTCTCTCTCCTCTTGGGATTGGGGAAAAGAGTCCATCTGTGGTTTTGTGAGTTTCAGTGCAGTGTAGATTTCCTGCCTGGGTGTGTATCACTTTAACTCTGGTCTCTGCTGCATGAGATTTTTTTTATTTATGTTGCTCAGACTGTTTGTAGGCAAAAAGCACAAAAAAAAATTCACCGCCAACTCCGGGTTCCTTCTAACTTCAAGAACCACCTCTCGTCCCATTTCGGACACCATACGTAGGCAGACGCTCACAGAAGTATGCAAGGGAGACTGGTTATGGTGAAATTAAATAAGGCTTTTATTGCGCCTGTTTCCTTAATATCAGGAAACCATCCAAACAAGGGGTATACAAAGCTTCTATTCACTTGGGAGTATTTATAGTGAAATACTATGCAGTTCACAACTCCCTTTAGATAAGCATGTCTCCCAGCCCCAAACATATATCATGAAATGAGCAGATATAAAAAGTCTTATAAATGAAAGTCTTATCTGTTCCTGGTGGTTTGGAGGGAAAATCTTCTCTGTTCCTGGTTGCTACCTTTTCCTCAGGGTTTTGTCAGCATTCGGGTTTAGAAGTTCCCCCTGTGTCTTGCAAGCAGCCTCTTCTGGTAGACTCAAGACGTCTGTCCCCATGTCAGTCTAACAAGTTGTGAGAGTAAGGGACAACCTCCTTCCTGTCTCAAAAGATAGGCTTTTCTAAGCAATCTAATCAGGCAGGTGGTGTTTGTTAATTGACTACCAGCAGTTAACCACCACACTGCTGGATTAGAGGCACATTACCTGAACAGGGATAACTCCCCTGTTACAGTATTCTTAAGGTTTTTTGCTCTCCTATAGATGAATTTAGGGACACCTGAAATGTGATCACCTAAGACTGGATCATTACATAAAATATCCCAATGTTTTTGGACAATTTTTTCAATTTTCCTGTTCACCGAATTAAAGGTAGTAATAAAAGGTACCTCTATCAACTTACCAAAATCCCTTGTTTTATCCTTAGCTTTAGGAACTAACATGGACTGCCTAACCATATTTCTGACTATATCTACAGTAGATCTTTTAGCATACTAATACTCGAATAACCTCTCTCTAGAAACTTATCTAGAAGGAGTTGGGCCTGGTCCTCAAAGTGTTGTTCCCTACTACAGTTTCTTTTTATCCTGAAAATTTTTCCTCTGGGAATATTAGTGATCCACGATCTTTTGTGGTTACTATTGGCCATTAGCAGGTTATTGGCATCTACGTCCTTGAAGAACGGGGTAATAGTCAACAAGTTCAAAATATTATCCGAAAGTATTGGGATATTTTGTTATTGGACAAAATTCTAAATAATTATGTCAAACTAGGCCCACGATTCATTTATCGTAAGGCAAAGACCATTGCCAATTATGTATCCCCTAGTTACGTTACCTCTTCCCCCACAACTAGGAAATTTATTACAAAAGGTTCGTTTAGATGTGGAGGATGCAAAATATGCCAATTTATGTCACCATCCACTCATTTTAGGAGCTCATCTTCAAATCATTCTTTTCCAATTAAATCATTTATTAATTGTGACACTCAGTATGTTATTTACCTCTTGACCTGTAATTGCGGAATGAATTATGTAGGGAGAACTACTAGATCCTTGAAGGTCAGGATTTTAGAACATGTCAGATTAATTAAAAAACAGGATTATTCACATCCAGTTTCTCAACATTTTTCACGATGTGAGAAAGGCGGGATAAAAGGATTAACTGTGAGAGGAATTGAAAAAGTTTTTGCAAGCGAGAGAAGGGGAGATTTACTGTGAGAGAAGGGGGGATTTACTGTAGTACTTCACAGGACTATTAGTCCTGTGAATCCGCCTGCAGTGGAGGGGAAGACGTGGACTTCAAGTAAAGATCATCTATAGAGTTTAGCCCTGAGAGGCTTTTACTCACACAGGCCCGTGTGAGTATACAGTATATATTCACTTATCCATTTTCATTTACATCATCTCACAACCTAAGCATACTGTTCTTTTAAAAACATTGTCATTGTTCTACTCTGATCTCCGGCCAACAAGTCCAGGACACTTTGGTCTCTTTTTCTCATTATGCATGCGCAGTACGACCTCTACACCGACCGGTGGTTACTTAGCAACGGGGGACGACTGATTCTCCCACCACGCCTGCATGAGATTTACTCAAAGATGGCCGATCAATGGCATTCAAAATGGCCACCAGACAGCATTGGAGACCCCCTGCAGTGATGGACTCGCTGACTTTTTGATTGTTTTACTTAATTGGGTGCACCTGGGATTTGGGTATTTGTTTGCCTCTTTTGGGACCTAAACAGTGGATTTGTGTGTCATTCAACCAATACAATTTCGTTTGAACATTATCTTTGAGTGCTGCCTCTTGATTACCGACAGGTATAGTTTTCTTGCATTAGTCTGTATGGGACATGCACCTGCTCTTTTACCTACTACCGGAGTGCCTACTGCCTCATTGACTGTACTTCACTTAATGTTAGGAAAATTAGTATCTACATTTAATGACACATGGCTTTTAATTTAATCACCATTGCATGTTTTTATACAATAAAAAAAAGAATACAAAGAAGCAAAAAAAACATATTTCAGTATTTTTTTTTACTGTTAGAGGAGCATAGGTATTACATATCCATTTGCGGAAAATTATAAACTGTAATGAACATGAGATCATTTCATACGGTAGATGAACTTTGTAAATAAGCTTTCCAAGCTTCATACATTTTTTCTTCATACTGTATATCAAGAGTGATTGGTAGGAAAAATAATAGGATAAAACGTACACAGTATATTCGAGTGATTGTGTTGAAGTGTTTAAGGACATCACACACAACTAGAGTCCCATATCAGCAGTATTAATCTCTTGCCATTCAGTTAAATTTACATGGTATACTTGCACTCTAGAAACCCACGTACAATATACAAAAGATTGAGCTTCATTCAGGTGTTATGGATCAGCAGCTGTAAATTGCTAGGCACAGAAACAACTCTATTTTATAATCCAAGCAGGTCTTTGCTGTCACAAAATTAGGGATAGGCATAGAGGGCAGTCTTATGGGTCTGAGAGAAAAAACAAAGCAATACACCTGTAGCCACGTGGGACCTGGCTATATATTTCTGTGACTTAGTACTATAAATCCTGGTAGCAGCAGCCAGTGATTGGTTAATTCATTCTCACATGTCCTAGCATGTGAGCCTCTTCCCTGGTAAGTTAGGTTGTTGCAGTTTCCAGGTGCCAGCCTGAAAACCGTTGGAGTCACATCCCTCCTATGCAATATGGTTGTAGCAACTTACAGGCTCATGTCTGGGCTTTTAAGCTGCTGGGACCACATGACAGGAGGAGGGTCTAGCTGCAGTTTTGGTTCTGTCCAATCCATGGTGCAGTGTGGCATGGTGCCTCCCCCTATATAAAAGATGTGGGTGTCCATCAAATTGGTGTGTCTGTCAGTACTCTGTGCTGTGACTGGCTGTGCTGCCCAGCCCTAGCCATGGGCTAGGGTCTGCTCTATTCTGCATTACCCCATCAGGGGGTAAGGATGATGAGACTAGCCTAGGGATCTCAATCCCTTGGGAGGCCTAGTCAAGGAAGAGGGTTCCTGTGAGCTAGGCTTTGACCCTAAAGATGACTGCAAGCTGCAAGGTGATACCTATCTGGGTTAAGTGGGGTCCAGGAGATGTGCTTCTCTTGCATGAGGAGAATATGGAGAATGTACTAAATTGGATGTTACCACAATAAATTCTGTTGCACCGTTCATGGTATTGGTAGTTCCTTATTCTCAAGGTTCCTGTGGGGATGAACCCCTGCTTATGGTAGAGCCCTTCAGGATGGAGGCACTGCACCAACCATGGAAGTATATCTGTACCCCAAGCTCCCTACAACATTGTGGAGACTCAGCCTCCTGGGAACCAACAGGTGAGCACCACAGCACCAATAACACCAGTAGAACCAGCAAATCTCCCTTAGGGGGGAGATAGGAGTGTTACACACCATTAAGTTAGAAAAATATATTGAACTCACATTTTTAATCCCTTCCATTAAAGTGACCCTTTACTATATATATATATATATATATATATATATATATATATATATATATATATATACAGTGCTCGACAAACCCGGTCGCCCACTCGCCAGGCGCGAACGGAAATTGGCCGGTGGCCAGCTACTTTTTCCCCCTGCTCTGCGCAAATTTTTTTTTTTAAATAAATGAATAAATACAAATATCCTCCTGGCTGATTGGCCAATTGGTCGTGACGCGGAATGTAGCCCTTCTCTGCAGGGGTAAGTAATGGCTGCTCCCTGTCTCTGCCCGCGCTTCCCCCCTCATCCCCTCCAGTCTCCGCTCCTGTCGGGCAGGAGATGACAGCAGGGGATTTCCCCCCCTGTCCCACGGTTCCGCTCCTGTCCCTGTGGCTGCACGCGCGGGGCAGGAGATGACAGCGGGCGATGTCTCCCCCACCTCCCCTGTCCCGCTTGCCCTCCGGTTCCGCTCCTGTTCCTGTGGCTGCACGCGCGGGGCAGGAGATGACAGCGGGCGATGTCTCCCCCCCCCTCCCGTCCCGGTTGCCCTACGATCCCCGCTTTCCCCCAGTACCCGTGGCTGCTCCCGATGCCAGCAGGGGTGTTCCCCTCGGTCCCCGTGGCTGTCTCCGCTTCACCCCCCCCTTTCCGCTCCCCCCCTCCCACAAATGTAAAAATAAATAAATAACAAAAAAATATCCTCCTGGTTGATTGGCCAATTGGCTGTGACGTGGAATGGAGCCCTTCTCTGCAGGGGTAAGTAATGGCTGCTCCTCGCGCGCTCGTTCCCTGTCTCCTGCTCACGCTTCCCCCCTCATCCCTTCAATCTCCGCTCCTGTCCCTGTGGCTGCTCGCGCGGGGCAGGAGATGACAGCGGGGGATTTCCACGTGTGTGCTCCGGTCCCGCTCCTGTCCCCGTAGCTGCACGCCCGGGGCAGGAGATGATAGAGGGGAATGTCGTCCCTCCCCCCCCCCCGAACCCGCTTCCCCTCTGGTCTCTGCTCCTGTCCCCGTGGCTGCTCGCGCGGGGCAGGCTATGACAGCATGGGATTTCCCCCCCTCCGGTTCCACTCCTGTGGCTGCACGCGCGGGGCAGGGGTGTACCCTTCGGTCCCCGTGGCTGTCTCCACTCCCCCCTGACCCCTCCCCCCCAACGAGAGAGAGTGTGTGTGTGTGTGTGTGTATGAGAGAGAGAGAGTGGTGTGTGTGTGTGTGTGTGTGTGTGTGTGTGTGTACACGTGTAGGACACCAGAGGTAGTCATCCCCCCAATCAGTCAGTCATCCCCCCACCTCACCCACTCAGTCAGTCATCCCCCCACCCCACCCAGTCAGTCAGTCAGTCATCCCCCCACCCCACCCTGTTAGTCAGTCATACCCCCACCCCACCCAGTCAGTCATCCCCCACCCCACCCAGTCAGTAAGTCATACCCCCACCCAGTCAGTAAGTCATACCCCCCCCACCCAGTCAGTCAGTCATAACCCCCCACCCAGTCAGTCAGTCCCCCCCCCACCCAGTCAGTCAGTCATACCCCCCCACCCAGTCAGTCAGTCCCAGCCCCCACCCAGTCAGTCGCTCCCCCCCCAGTCAGTCACCCCCCCCCACCCAGTCACTCCCCCCCACCCAGTCAGTCAAAAGTCAGTCATCCCACCCCCCTGCCCCCTTCCCCCTGCCCAGTCACCCCACCCAGTCAGACAGTCAGTAATTCCCACCCAGTCAGACACCCCGTCACCCCACCACCCCACATCACCCCACCCAGTCACCCCATCCAATCACACAATCCCCACACCCAGTCACCCCATCCCCACACCGTCACCCCATCCCCACACCGTCACCCCATCCCCACACCGTCACCCCATCCCCACAACCAGTCACCCCATCCCCACACCCAGTCACCCCATCCCCACACCCAGTCACCCCATCCCCCCACAGTCACCCTCTCTCCATCTCTCACCCTCTCTCCGTCTCTCTCTCTCTCGGTTTCTCCCTCTCTCGGTTTCTCCCTCTCTCGGTTTCTCCCTCACTCTCTCTCACCCTCTCTCCGTCTCTCTCTCACCCTCTCTCCATCTCTCTCTCACCCTCTCTCCGTCTCTCTCTCACCCTCTCTCCGTCTCTCTCTCACCCTCTCTCCGTCTCTCTCACCCTCTCTCCGTCTCTCTCACCCTCTCTCTCCGTCTCTCTCACCCGCTCTCTCCGTCTGTCTCACCCTCTCTCTCCCTCTGTCTCACCCTCTCTCTCCGTCTGTCTCACCCTCTCTCTCCGTCTGTCTCACCCTCTCTCTGTCTCACCCTCTCTCTGTCTCACCCTCTCTCTGTCTCACCCTCTCTCTGTCTCACCCTCTCTCTGTCTCACCCTCTCTCTGTCTCACAATCTGGATCTGGATATTTTATTTACCCTGTATATCTTAACTGCCCTATACTACACCGAAATAACCTATACTGCTTTCTTCCAAATCTGATTCAAGCTTCACACGGAAGACATCGGAACCCCCCCTAACCCAGAAGACAGGTAGGGAACACCTCCCCTCCAATGTATAATATTGCGGAAATGAGGTACCTGGACATTGCGGGTCTGCGGATCAGGTAAGATCCCAGGTGGGATTGCTGCTTTAAATATTGTGAAGCAGGGGCATTCAGGCACTAGTTAAGGGGTGCAGGAAACTAGTCATTCACATCTGGCTTTTTTTTCTAGATTCGACATTTATACACACACACACACACACACATATACACACACACGGACTAATTGTAGTATAATGTAATACAATAAATAAACTTATGTCAAAAACGAATGTTCTTACTAGGAATTGATTACATTTATTTCATTTATGGTTTTTTTTAAATGCGGGGCTGGGGACGGGATTGGAGGTGGGGTTGGGGGCGGGACTAGAGGCGGGGTTGGGGCGGGACTAGGTGGCGAGTAGATTTTTTGGTTCGGCGAGTAGATTTTTGGGTGATTTGTCAAGCACTGTATATATATATATATAGTGACATAGTCTCAAGATAATCGCGACAGTTTTCTGTCTAATTTATAGAAGAAAGTGCAGAATTAGTATGGAAGTGATCCATTCCATAGTTTCACAGTTGCTGAGACTGTGGGATAGAAACTACAGGCCAGAGATTAGTGGTTCTGGTTTTTCACTCACCTGCTCTCCTAATTGAGGAAGAGGAATATATTGCAGTTCGTGTGGCTGCTTCTCTCTGTCTTAGAGCCTGGAGGCTGGGAGGAAACTGCTGTTCCCCAGTATTCAGTTCAGGGTAGACGGCCCCCCACGTGTTGCAGCATCTGTGGATCTAATGGGACGCTGTCCCCAACTCACAGTTAAGGACTCAATGTTATCTCTGTGTGTTATTTTAAGTTGGTAACTGGCTTAGCCAGCCAATATTGGAGATAGGGATATGCATGTCAGTTAGACTCCTGGCAGGAGTAGATGTTTCGTTTTATGATTTATTTTGTTCTGAAAGTGACAGTGTTAAAAATGTGTAGTGTCACTAATGGAGAAATAAACCACTGAAGGTTGAGGGCTGAGTGCCCCTTGTGTGTATACACGTGTTTGTCCCCTTTTTATACAAACCAAACCCTAGAAGACTGTGTCCGGAAGAGCCTGGGCAAGCGGCAGCTCTACATATAGGGAGTTGTTTGCCACAATATATATGTATGTATGTACTGTATGTATTGTGACATAGTCACAGGATAATGGGCAGCTTTCTGTCTAAATTTATAGTAGTATGTGCAGATTTAGTGCGGAAGTGATCCGCTCCACAGATTCACAGTCACTAAGGCTGGTGGATAGGAAATCCATACCAGACTTTACAAGGGTTCTGGTTTCTCACTCACCTGCTCACCTAATTACTAGAACATGTATTTACAGCAGAAAGGGTTTTTTTTTCACTCTCTCTTCTAGAGCCTGGAGGCTGGGGCACGCTGCTCCCCTGTATCCAGTTCAGGGACGACGCCCCTTTCATGACCTTCGCTGTCCGGAAGCATTGCCTGGACTCTGGGGACACTGACCCCCATCTATCAGTTAAGCTATGTCTAAAAACTGTGTATATTATTATGCTGTATCTAGTGACCCTAAATGAGGGGGTATTGTTTAAACTGGGGAACCAGGTTAGTTGGCCCAGCAACAGTTAAAGAGGCCTATACTGCTGTGTAGTTAGATCCCTGAAAGGGATAGGATTTATTTATATGATTTCTTTTGATTTCTTAAAGTGACAGTGTGTGAAATATTATATCACTGATATTAGTAAACCGCTGAAGGTTAATAACGGACTGCCTTCTGCCTATACCTGTTAAAGCTGCAGTCCCTTAGTGGGATTAAAATAAAGCAGGCAAAAGCCTGAGTTAAGCAACGTAATGTTTTGTGTTATCCAGTTATTTCTCTAATTAACCCTAGAAGACTGTGTCGTGAAGAGCCCAGACAGACGTCAGCGTTACAAAAGAGGGGTGTTTGTCACTGTATGTAATGTAATGTATGCATGTATATGTATGTGTGTGTTGTTTTTTTCTCTCTTTTTTCTTTTCTTCTTCTTTTCCCCCACAAATGGGTTTTTGTAACAAATGATGTGTTTGCGTTTGCAGTGGCAGGAAATTAACAATTTAATACAAAACAAGCCAGGGGCTGTGCTGATGCCAACCTGCCAAATGCCATTGGCCTTTTATTACAACCTTTAATGGTTTGACAATAATAAAACACACCCAATGGACAGTAACAGTCAGGCAGTGATTGTGTACATGATCACTATCCTATATGTCAGTAGTGTGGCGTACCCCACTTTCCTTCTTACTGTGCAAGGGTGTCAACCACTAATGCTACCAACTTTACTATACAGTTTGGGAAGTTCCTTGTTAGAGAAATAGGATCTGTGTGGAATGGTCCAACGTGGCTCACAACTTTCAATAAGCTCTCTGAAGTCCTCACAGTCAACACATTTGAACGGCAACAAGTCTTTTCCAAGCATTTTAGCTCATTTGCTATTCAGCATCAGAGCTTTTCCCTGGGCGCGATGCAATTCTTTCCCATTTTCAAATGCTTCCTGATCTGTTGGCAGCTGTTCTTGCATTGGGGTGCTACATATCAGACAGCTTGTACTGGTACTGGGAGAATTAGTCATAACATCATCATGTCTGCTTTGCAAATTGCTTCCTGGGAGAACATGTCTAGCACCAATGCAGTTTAATTATTATCATTGTTATTGATTATCATCATCATCCCTCTTACACCAAAATCATCTAAATCGACATGATCAAATGCATTGGCACCATGAGAGAATAGTGATGGTGTTGGTTTTGTTGTATTTACAGAATGGGCCATGCTAACAGGTGACATAACTTGTGTTTGTGGAGAAACATGTAAATCTTTAATTTCACAAATATTTTGACTTTGTATTTCTTAAATATGTGAAAAGGTTTGCGAATCATTTGTGCATCTCAAGTCAAGTAATATGCAGTTTGTTTTAATATTATCATTTTTGGAAGTGAAAAAAAGCTTAATTACTTACAGTATGCTGCGCTGCTTCCCCCCCCCCCGTTTGCCCCCCAAACACGCCCCACACATGCTCTGGGATGTTGGTTGGCTACCAGGTGTGGGTTGGTGCATTGTACCTGTAGGCTGCAGGAGATCTGAGGGTCCGCGATGTTGTGGGTCTAACAGGACAGATTTTTGGGATGTCTCAGGCTTTATTCTACTTGTTTAAGCTCCTCCATCCACCGCATGCTCCAGCATAGCTGGAGACAGTCCCCACAGTGGAACTCATCATGCATACTCCCCCCCCACCCCCCCAATAGACTTTAGACTTAGGCAGGGAGTATATAAAACAGGGCCTTCTTTATTCACATCCACTGCAGATGGTAATACAGCAAATGCATTCTTCAGTCACAGGCCCCCCGCTTCTGGATGGCCAGATATCAGCCTTGAGGCCTGGGGTTTCTCTTCAGCCCAGCGAGGGGCTGAGGGCATGTCCCAATCCCAAGAGGGAGAGACTCAGAATCACTATAATATACAACTGCCTTACTGCAGGAGTGGAGGGCACACGGTCTGCACACTGATTGGGCAACACACAGACCCTGTCACACCTTCACTCCTGCTACTCAAGGAAGCTGCAAGAGGAGAGGTTAACCCAAGATGGGGAAGGGGGGGGGCTGACACAGCCTTCTTGTATCAGGACTTACGTGACAGGGAGGGCAGACTTGTAGCCACCAGGCATTGCTACACGTATGTTTTTATTTTAAGTTGTCTAGAAATGGTAAACGTCTTATAGTTCTACGCTTTAGCTCTGTAATTTGCATGCAGATATATAGATAGAAAGTGACCTGTAATGGAATAATATATAGCTCTCATATATAGCTTTAATTCTTTTGTCTTCAAAGCTTTTTTAGAGTTTAAAGAAGCTGAGAAAACAGAGCCTCCTCTGCAATAAAATAATAATGGCATAAATACTCATACTTATTCAGTTCACAATAGACAATTGAAAAAACACAAAGGTAAAAATATTCCAGCATGTTTCAGAAGATCTCTACAATCAACTGCAGTTTAGTAAATACATGAGTGGCTCTTTAAATCAATACGTCTATTTTTGTGATATTCCAGAGATAAGTAATGATGTAGTCTGCCGTTTTAATTAAATGTATTACATTTAATACTGATGTATATAATCTGAGAGATTTGTACATCTTAAACCTGACAAATTGTTTTGACCCTATGAAGGGAGAATGTTGATGCAACACAGATATTTATACTGTACATCTAAATATCTAGTGACTGCTGATTAATTTCTCCCTAACATTCTACTGACACAAGCAGTTGCTATACTATCTAAGTGAATAATATATTGACATAGAAATGCACCTGTCAAATGCCTCCCATACAACATACAACCCAAGTTAAAAAAGCAGTGCTAAGTCTTATCTTACTTATTTGGGCCATAATCTATGTACTCCAAGGAGGCAGCTTCATCTGTTTTATGCCAAGGAAATTGCAGAAACTGTTGAAGCATTTTTTTTTATTGTATTCAATATAGGGGGGATAGATACCAGAATCAGCCCCCAGGACAACATTTAATGTTAACGCTCTTAGTAATTATCCAAAGGCAAATCAAGTTTACGTCACAAACAAGTACAAGACACCAATAGATGTTCAAAAAGTTATATCCAAGCCAAAATCACATTGTAATATAACCACCGAAAGAATATGATATGAACCCAAAAAGAAAGACAAACACCGAACCGACACTTTACTACAGTGTCTCTCTCTCATAGTAAGCGCGACGCAGCAGAGCGACGGCTTGGTCGCGACCGCTGAAAGTCATCTCAATTTGATTTTTCCAGCGACCATAGACTGACGTCGCCGTCACTATAAGCGTAGCCTTAGGGCTCATCTTCATGTCATTACACGAAGTCCATGGCTGCAGTAGGAGCATTGTATGCTAAGATATAAAGGCAGAAGAGAGGGCTGTAGATCTGTCTGAGACATGGAGGTGCTCACAAGTGGGATTTTTATTTTCTGTATACAGTTATATTCATATATTTTCTGATATACTGATCTGTAGACAAGTCTTTACAGATCATTTGGAACGTAATTACATACAGTATATAATTATTTCATCTGAAAATCTCTAAGCTATCTTGCTTAGTGTGTATTTTTACTATGATATAGAGGAATGACATAAACTGTGTAGTTATTATCTTTTTTGTTCTTACCATTTGGATGTATTGCATTCTTGTATTGTCAACTTGTCTTTTTCTAGAGCTGTACCACACCTTTTGAGAATTTGTATCCCTTTTTATGCACTCACCTGCGTTAATTTATCACCGTCACTTTAGCAAATACACATTTAACCCATATTCCCCCCCCCCCCCAGACACAGATGCTATATCTAGGGTGTGTGAGGGCTGGTTACACGTGCTTGAGTGGTGCGTACCTGCAGGTAACAGGAGGGCCTGATATTCCCGCGATGATGTTGGGGACACAGGACCAGGCTTCTGGCGTAGTTGCCTCATTCTTTAGTGGTGGTGCAGAGCCTCCATCCTCTATACCTTCCCAGGGATATGGGGTAGGACCCCTATAGAAGAAATGATCCTGGTCCCAGGGTGGATGCTCCAGAATCAGACACAGTCTCGAGTAAAATCAGCAATGTCTCTTTATTGTTTCTAGCTTGCACACAGCAGCCTTGGCAGCACACAGCAGCAACAACAACAGCAACAACAACAGCACACCAGGAGATCCTAAGGTGTACAGCCGTTCTCCTCTCCTCTCCTTTCCTCCAAGAGGTACTCCGACAGGATGGTCTGTGAGGGGCCTCAATACCCCAATGCCCACCTCAGAGGGTATCCTCTGGGTGGGGGTAGATTCTCCCCATCACCCCCTCATCGGGTGAGGGGCATTGGTCCACCGGAGCTCTGCTCACTCTCCAAATGTATTAAGCCAGAGTTCTCTCTCTCTCTCTCTTGCTTGCTCCCAGGACGGAGCTTGATCTACTCCTCTCCTCCAACTCTCAGGACAGACAGACTGTCACTCACAGGAACCGGCTGCTAAATAGAGTCAGCCCCACCCCTCATGATGTCAGCAG
Source organism: Ascaphus truei (assembly GCF_040206685.1). NCBI lineage: Eukaryota > Metazoa > Chordata > Amphibia > Anura > Ascaphidae > Ascaphus > Ascaphus truei. The sequence continues at coordinate 30,536,386 of NC_134485.1, read as the reverse complement.
AACCTCCCCTCTGTCTCTTGCCGGCAGCAGAGTCAGGGGCCTGCATCTATCACTCAGGGCAGGGCGTGAAGGGGGAAAACCCATGATTACTACTGGCGCCTGCCCTTAACAGGACTTACCACAGTAGGAGAAAGATATGTATAGCCCGTGCTGTTTGCAGGGGGCTACACTCTCCCTCTGGTGGAATCCAATGGTCCCCACTTGGACCTAACGTTAGCAGTACCATCCTGCGGTGAACAACCTGGGAACACAAAACACATATCATGCAGTTTAGTAATCATAACATGCTCACATGAGGTAGAAATACAACACTGGTTACTCCCAACGTGGAGAACCCTAACTGTAATGTTTCGGATCAGGTTTCCTTACTTTCCTGCCATTGTGATCCGTAACGGTCACAAAGAAGGACTGGACCAACCCATGCTCCGGTCGATATATTACGCTCTGCATGTATATGCACCGTCCTATACTCCAGATCCTGACCAACTCACTTATCCGGTCCTCATTATGATAACCAGCTGTACCAAATTTTGTTCGTAGATATTCTTGTACGGCTTCTCGGAGCCATCTCTGTTCTCCTCTATTTCCCTCATTATGGGCTCTGGCACATAAGCGTATTCGTATCCATGTGACTGCCTATACCTAGCCACTATGGCTCTTTTGGCTCGGCTCAACTTAGTGAGCTTACGGTGACCCGCCCTGCTTGGCAGTACCCAAAACTCTGGTTCTATAGGAGCAATCTCGTCATACAATATACTGGGGCCTTTGGGCTGAATGAGTTTCTGCTCTATCTCCCGGTACCTGTGATCTATCTCGTCCTCCACCTCCTGGGGAGTAAAGGCACCTGCCGCCCACCAATGATCAACTATGTTGTTCTTAATGAGCAGGAACCGCGTGCGGTCCATACCTTCGTCGTACCCAGTGAACAGGGGTGCCCACCATTTGTCACGGTGCTCGTACTCTGTGGAATGGCTAGTGTTCTCTACCTCTGACTCTTTTGGGGACGAGACACCGGACGTCCCTGCCTCTGTAGAGCGCGAGCAATCTCTCCTCCCTTTGGCATTGAATTACCTGGTAGGGTTCATCTTATGAACCACCGTACTGACAGACCCAGCCTCTGCTGGAGTGTGGGACCCTCGGGCTCTCCCTCTAGGTGTAGGAGAAAACGGCACAGGGTTAGGCACATGTATCACATTGTCATATGGTATCTCCCCATCCGACCCCTCATCGCTCAATTCCCAGTCCCGCCAATCTCTGGAATATTTGGGGTATTTGCTCAATTTATCCCCGCTAGGTCCCGGTGACAACACTCGTGACGGGGCAGGGGCAGTGGCCGGGGCGATTGAGCTAGGGGTTGGAGCGGGGGCAATGTTCAAGTCAGTGTCCAGCAAGAGGGTAATACCGCGACCAAGGGATGCTTTCTTGGGTGCTTTCTCCGCTATACTTCGCGCTTCTCTCGATGGGCCTCGGCTCTTCAGAGTGGCCATTGCAGTGGCCATGGCTACTCTCCGTGGGGAGAACAGCGCTCCCGGGCCTCTCTTTCCATCGGGCCCGGAAGTGACGTCATCACCGGTGCCCGCAGAATCTCTATCCGCTCCGTGGTCACGCACTGGTAGTGCGTCGAGGACCGGAAGGGGCGATGGTGGAGCATCCGGTTTTCGGATGGACAAGTAGGCCGCAATCCTCTCCTTCTCGTCCTCCGCGGTTGCTGTCTTTGCCTGGAGTAAGAGGGTGGTGGAGTCTCCTTACCGCTCCGCTGCTGTTTGTGATCTTGGGGTCCTTCGGAGTCGTCTCGGACGCCATCTCTCGCCGCACTGGGAGTCACCACGGCCGTGGGACTTCTACAGGCCTCAGGCCGCACCAGCGCTCACCGTCGGAAGGTGTCCAGACTCGTCTGCTCCTCTTTGTCACCGCTGGGGTGGTTCGCCGGTAGGCGCATCGCCACCGATGGTACGCCAACCTCTTCCTCTGAGGATATCACGATCGGATCCTCCGCAAGGGAGTCACCGGGTTCTTCTGCGATACAACCAGTGGGTATTGGTACGAAACGGGCCCGCTCCGGTACCTCCACTGCCGTCACGCTCTTCTCCGCCGATGGTTCTCTCGGCTCTGTAGCTGGGTGGGCCTTGGTTCTTCCCGCTTGGTTGCAACGGGGAACTAGGGCAGCCTTGTCTTTCATCTCCGCCACCTCCGTTAGTGTTCCCGGAGTGGCACCCCGCGGGGTCTCGATCAGTGGCCATGGCTCGTTAGGCCACAGGTAAAACGTGCCGCATTGAGGGCATCGTGCCTTGGTGCTTGGGACCGCTCCGGGTATCCTGCAGTGAACGCACAGGCACCGGAGGTATTCGTGCTCCGCTACCTCCACTACCAGTAAGCCTCCTGGTAGCTGGTAGATTGTGGTGCTCATCTCGGACATTGTTAGCTCAGGGGTGGAACAGTTCAGAGTTTCAGCTCCTTTCTCCTCGAATGCCAGGCAGAAGTGAAGCTCTTTGCTCTTGCTTCCGGTCCCTCCCTCTGCTGGGGAGGACGCTTCTGATTGGCTCTCCTTGTGCCCCCTCCCTCTGGTGGAATCCAGAGGCGGGGCAATCCTTTTTTCAATGTGACGTGGCCTGGTTTGTGGGCCAGTCACAGCACAGGTGGGTGGGCTTTCGGCTTTCGCGCCGCTCCGCTCCTCTTGCAGGGGATCTGGGTTTGGCGCCAAACCCCTGCACATTTCCCGCCACATTTCTCGTACAGTCTTTTTGCACGATTCACGTGCGCGCTCCAGGATTGGCGGGAAACGCCATTTTAGGTCGGCTGCTATCTGCTGGGCCGTTGATGGCGCATTTGTCGCCATTTTGGGTTCTTCCTTGCTCCGCGGAGCACATGTAGTGACGGCCGCCATCTTCGATGAGCCCACCACATGTAAATGTGCACTACGTCAGTGTCTACGGTGTAACACGTCCCTAGACACTGGCTGTACCCACTGACACTTTCTAATACTCTCTGCATGTTCAATCTGTTGCCCACTAATATGAGGTGGCATACCCCAGGCTAGGCAGAACTCCTTCCTTGTGCACTGTACTCGGTGACTGTTCCATCAAGTGCTCTGTGGTGCGTTTTATGTGGGTGCTAGCTAGTGTACCGGGCATCTCCCTAGGTACGGGCATCCCTACTTTTGGCCACTCATAATGCGGGCCCTGGGCCATGGTCCCTGGACACATTAACAGGCTAACCCCCCCAGTTGCCTCACACTATCTGCCCCAAGGGACTAGGACAGCTATAGCTATGCACCCATCTTACGCCACCCGCTTAGGGCGCCCAGGGCGTACTGTGCGGGAGCGGAGGTCCACGCTCCCCTGACTACCCCCGGTATGGCATGCCCTACTTTCTTTAGCACTTGACCGGAGAGTGCACATCACTCTTCCCGCTCTGCTTCGCTGTAAGCCTGTCCTGTTCTGGATCTCAGCAGCTCGCCTCCAAATGTAACCCATATTCCCCCCCCCCAGACACAGATGCTATATCTAGGGTGTGTGAGGGCTGGTTACACGTGCTTGAGTGGTGCGTACCTGCAGGTAACAGGAGGGCCTGAGCTTCCCACGATGATGTTGGGGACACAGGACCAGGCTTCTGGGGTAGTTGCCTCATTCTTTAGTGGTGGTGCAGCGCCTCCATCCTCTATACCTTCCCAGGGATATGGGGTAGGACCCGTATAGAAGAAATGACCCTGGTCCCAGGGTGGATGCTCCATAATCACACACAGTCTCGAGTAAAATCAGCAATGTCTCTTTATTGTCTCTAGCTTGCACTCAGCAGCCTTGGCAGAACACAGCAGCAACAACAACAACAACAGCACACCAGGAGATCCTAAGAGGTACTCCAAGAGGTACTCCGACAGGATGGTCTGTGAGGGGCCTCAATACCCCAATGCCCACCTCAGAGGATATCCTCTGGGTGGGGGTAGATTCTCCCCATCACCCCCTCATCGGGGTGAGGGGCATTGGTCCACCGGAGCTCTGCTAACTCTCCAAATGTATTAGGCCAGAGTTATCTCTCTCTTTTGCTTGCTCCCAGGATGGAGCTTGATCTACTCCTCTCCTCCAACTCCCAGGACAGACAGACTGTCACTCACAGGAACCGGCTGCTAAATAGAGTCAGCCCCACCCCTCATGATGTCAGCAGAACCTCCCCTCGGTCTCTTGCCGGCAGCAGAGTCAGGGGCCTGCATCTATCACTCAGGGCAGGGCGTGAAGGGGGAAAACCCATGATTACTACTGGCGCCTGCCCTTAACAGGACTTACCACAGAAGGAGAAAGATATGTATAGCCCATGCTGTTTACAGGGGGCTACACACAAAATTAATTTGCGCTTGTTGTTTGTGTATATAACATTGTCAATTTGTATCAGACATTTCTGTTTCTTGATAAATGACACCCATAGTCAGATTTTAAAAAATGCCGCCCATAGGCACTTACCTGGTGCCGCCCTCCGTCCTGCAGCGCCGCTCCGTCCCATTCCTATAGCAATGTGAGATGCCGTGTGATGTCACGTCGATGGCCGTGATCGGCGCTTGCCAGCTGCACATGCGCAATTGGCGCTTGCCAGCTGCACATGCGCATACGCAGCCTGCAAGCACCGATGGCGCATGCCGCCCCAAATTCTTCCGCCCCAAAATGTTGCCACTTTAGGCCCGGGTCTAACAGCCCTAATGGGAAATCCGCCACTGATGGCACCCAAAAACGTCACCATAGCAAAGTGAAAAGACGAAAGTAAATATGGAACATCTACCCTCACCTCACCAGAAAAGTTTATTACTTTTTGGGGGCTACGATTTGGGGGGGCACAGATTTTCCATTCCTGGTGAGCTATAACTAAAGCTTGGAAGCTCTCACTGTGTAATAATGACTAGATTAAATAATGCTTGAATTTATGTGTTTAACACTGAACCTAGAGTATATTGATTTTGTGTACCTCTATACGAGTATTATTTATATTTTATATTGAACTGCATTTTTGTAGAGTGCTATATAAGGATAAATGAAAACTAAAAATGATTATGTAGACATGGGGGACATTTTTCAAAACTCAAAGCTCAGTCAACTAAGTAAAAACCTCATACATTCTAAAAGTGTCAATAAGGCATGGCATGGTTTAGTTACCACACAGTGATCAAACAAGGATCCATAAATCACTCTCATGCAACTTGCACCTCATTAGGCCCCAGGGATTTGCATTACCAAATAATTTTACATTTATTAAAAAGTAATTTCTAGCTAAATTATCTCAACCCGAGACAAATATAAATGTTGCAGATATCCTTGATCCCACTGGTGGAACAGGTTCATTGGTCAACTCAACAGAGTCCCA